>NC_052116.1:701866-713591 GCF_012273895.1 Zerene cesonia | reverse complement strand
GGTATATTCTATGTAATTGTCAGTTTTATGCGTTTGTGTCAGTGAATTTTATACTGAAATTATCTGAAGTTCTATAATATATATTGTACAATTACAATTTTTAAAATAAATCAATAAATATTGATTTATTTATTTACCAGACAAGCTACAGATCTAAATCCAGGTAACTTATGTTCACACTTGAGTTGACTTAAACGTTATGTGCTAAGGTGGTGGCGCCGAAGAAGGCGGCGCTGGCCGAGGCGGAGTCGGAGCTACAGATGCAGATGAACACGCTCAACGAGAAGCGCGCCCAGCTGCAGGGCGTGCTCGACAAGCTGCAGGTCTGTGGGCTACTTCTGCTTTGCTTGCCAATGCTTTTTGTGCACGGCACGAATTGGGCCAGCTCGCACCGGGGAAGTACCACAATCCCAAAGAAAACATCCTCAGCTTCATTGCCTAAGATGTCATAAAAAATGCTTAATTGAGTTGTACCCTTTGTAAGTATGATAAAAGATTGTCTCTGGGATTCTATTTCAGATATTTTAAGCTGGACATTATTTTATAAGCAAAATTTCAATTATACATATATCGAAGCTAGGTGGACTGGTTGTTTTCTTCAGCTAACCTTTTCTATTCAGAACTTCGTTTTTTACTATTACTATACTTTATTTAAACTTGAATACAATTTATTTTATTTTACGCTAAAAAAAAATGATTTTAACAGACGACAGACTTTTGTTTTTCACAGACGACACTATAGTAAATTGATTCTCAAATTATAATACTAATAATAATTGTACGATTGGATATATACAATATGGATTAACATAATATGATCCACCAGGCGTTAAACGACGAGTTCGCCGAGATGACGCGCAAGAAGAAGGGGCTGGAGGACGAGATCGAGCTGTGCTCCACCAAGCTGTCGCGCGCCGAGCAGCTCATCGGCGGGCTGGGCGGCGAGAAGGCGCGCTGGACCGACCTCGCGCTGCAGCTGCAGAACCTGCTCGACAACATCATTGGTCTCTCCTTTCGACTTCTCTTCTTATTTATATCGGACCAGTTTTCCACCTGCGGCTTCGCTTCCAGCCTTTGTACTTCATGATACATGCAAAGAATTGATTAATTTTAGATGACGAATACGTCAGCCTTCCTAGGCTTGAGTACGTATGAGTCGTTAAACTGTTACAAAATGTACCATAATAATGAAACTCAACATTTTCCCAGACTCAATTTTAATTTTTAACAGCATTAAAATGCTTAATAAACTACATGCTTTTTAATAATAAAAAAATAACACGAGGCGTCCCCTTATTGAAATCGAAATAGTACAATAAATTCGATTACTGTGGCGAGATCACGGGTGGCCGAGAGGCTAGGCGCTGCTACAGTTCGGCACGGGTTTGAATCCCACGTCGTGATCAAATTTCTTTCACTCATTAAAAATTTCTTATTTTCACAGACTGTTAAAATTTCTCGTACATGTCATTTCTGAAGATTCTTTTAAGCATTATAAATGAGCTTTATACTTCAGGTGATGTGCTGCTGTCCGCTGGATTTATTGCGTACCTGGGACCCTACACGGTGAACTACAGGAGAGAGATTGTGCAGATGTGGAATCAGCGCACTATTGATCTAAGTATGTATTCCATTTATCTTCATCTTCATCATCTTATTATTTAAAAAGTATTGTCGAATTACAATTGTTTTAATATTCTATTTGATGAATAATATTGGCAGTTTAGATACAGATGTCGCTTTTCTTAACTTATCAGAACTCGTTAACTACCGAATACTATAAAACGTCGAATCACTAAGGTTGTGCATGTTCAGCCCAACTACCCTCACTTTGTTGACTGTCTTTATGTGCGGCTGCGATTTGTTATTAATGTATTGAATTGTATTACATTATTATCATTATGATTAAACTAACATTAAACAACCTTTTTGATATCTAGCAATATGGAATTATTAATTCGACTGTATTTTTGGAGGATTAAACAAACTCCTTATGTATACTCTGTATAAGAGTTAGGATATAGTTAATTTAGGCGTGTTGTTTTAAACTATAGATATTTATTATACCGCCTCCATACACCCATATCACTTTTCCGGCGGGTTGCAGACATCCCGTGCTCCGAGACGTTCACAATAATATCGACGCTGGGCGAGCCGGTGGTGATCCGCGCGTGGAACATCGCCGGCCTGCCCGTCGACGCCTTCTCCATCGAGAACGGCATCATCGTCGAGAAGTCCAGGCGGTGGCCGCTCATGATCGACCCCCAGGGTATTGTAACCTGATACTACTATAGTGTGCTGAGGTGGGGTGTGTGGATCTAAGAGAGTAATTAAACTAAAAGAGCAAATTTTTTAAGTTTTGAAAAGTTTTTTTTTTTAATGTCATAACGGACAACTGAGCTGGTGGTTCACCACCGCCCATGAACATTCACAGAAATAGCGCCTCTGCGAATGCGAGTGCTGCCCGCTTATAAGGGATAAGGGAAAAGGAACTGGATTGATGACTGGAAAAAAGGAATGGACTGGGACGGGAGAGGGAAAGGGAACGGTTGGTTAAAATGTAATTCTTTTAGTAGTTTCTTATCCATATCCACTCCGGAAATGATAATAACTGTTTCCCAATGGCCACTTTTCTTTTCTTCACTCGCACAGAGCAAGCGAACAAATGGGTGAAGAACATGGAGCGCGAGAACCAGCTGAAGGTGATCAAGCTGACCGACCCCAACTACGTGCGGGTGCTGGAGAACGCGATCCAGATGGGCTTGCCGGTCATACTCGAGAACATCCGGGAGCACCTGGACGCCGTGCTTGAGCCGGTGCTGCTGAGGAACATATTTAGGTGATGCTTTCAATATTCCATTTAGAACTTTTGGTATTCATCTTAAATGTAGTGAGTATTAAATGAAATTTTATCTTAGACTAGCTGCACCCCGCGCTTTCACCCGATTGCAATGAAATTTGGTCCGTAGACAGCTAGACAACTGGAATAATATATAGGCAACTTTTTATCCCGATATTCCAACAGGATACGGACTTACGCGGGTGAAACCGCGGGACGCAGCTAGTGTTTTATCTTTTGATCTCTTATATTTTTATTTGGGCATTTGTTCAGGTCGGGAGGCATAGACTGTCTGAAACTGGGTGACAACATACTGGAATACAGCCACAGCTTCCGGTTCTACATAACAACGAGACTCAGCAATCCTCACTATTTGCCCGAGATAGCTGTTAAGGTACATAATCTTATGTGAATAGTAATGAATAGATGACTAACATTTGAAAGATATATCATATATAAGTGATTATTATAAAAGCCATGTTCCATTGTTATTTAATTTGAAGAAATTAAGTCAAATTTTAGTGCAATAGAATTAATGGTGGCATAACACTACATTTGATCTAAGGGTTTAAATATCTATCAAAATATATAAAGAATAGGAGAATAATTGTGTATCACCATAGGTTTTCCTTTTCAAAGAATGTCCTCATAGATTGTTCAGCTATAATAAGAAATTAATAAAGAAACATCCATGTCTGAAATCACTTCAGAATCATACATAAATGGAAATTATAATAAAGCACTATTAGCTAAATATGTATCTATTATTTTTTATATCGTATGATAATACATTAAATATGGAACAATTACGGGATATATGGAAAAAGTTTTGTATGATTTTTCCTAGGTGACGCTTCTAAACTTCATGATAACGCCGCAAGGGCTGCAGGACCAGCTGCTCGGCATCGTGGTGGCGCAGGACCGGCCCGAGCTCGAGCTTAAGAAGAACCAGCTCATCGTCGAGGGCGCTAACAATAAGCGCACCCTCAAGGAGATAGAGGACAAGATCCTGGAGGTCTGCTTTTTGTCTTGTTCTCAGATATCTAGAAAATTTTAACGAGTTGATTATATGAACAAAACCTCAGAGGATCAACTAATTGGATTTCTGGATTTCTGCAGTCTAGAATTTTTGATTTGGAGTATTTTGCGCGTAATATAGCAGACAAAAAATATATACTCTGTTTTTGTATATAATATAGCCTTAGTAAAATAATAGACGAAAAAATATTTTTAATTCCTTATATCTCAATAGTAACTTATCGAAATATTATATTTTCCTCCACTCTTGATCCGTTAATAGTTTTCATAGTTATAGTATTATTAACATAAAAAAACATAATTTATTTATTAAACTGTCATGCTAGGTGCTGTCGTCCGCTGGCAACATTCTGGAGGACGAATCGGCCAACCAGATACTCTCGTCGTCCAAAACTCTGTCCATCGAGATAGAAGCGAAGCAAGCGTCCGCCGCCATCACCGAGAAGGAGATAGACGAAGCCCGTCTGCTGTACGTGCCGGTGTCCAAGCACAGCTCGGTGCTGTTCTTCTGCATCTCGGACTTGTCCAACATCGACCCCATGTACCAGTACTCTTTGAATTGGTGAGTCGTCTTGTATGAGAACTTGCTTATTTTTGACGCTGTATTTTTTATGTCATCATAGGCAATGGAGCTGGTGGGTCGCCTGATGGTAAGCGCTACCCCGCCCATGACTACTTAGAGAGGCGTTGCAAATGGATTGCCGATTTTAAATAGGAAAGGGATCAAGAAAGTCTGGTCCGGGAAGGGTAAGGAAAAGGATATCAGCACCTGTATGTTTTGTGTTTAATTTTTGAATTTACAAAATACATTATACATAATTAACATTTTTGGGCCACAAGGTTGTGTAGCACCTGAGTCGGAGCTTATATAATTATTTTTTGCAAAAAAACAGCATCGCCATTAATTTATCGCACCTAGTCGCCGCAATGTAGTAGACGAATGAACACACGTCGTGCGCTCAGGTTCATCAACCTGTACAACCAGGCGATAGTGAACTCGCCGCAGAGCGACGCGCTGGACGAGCGGCTCGACGGACTCAACGCGTTCTTCACGCGCAGCATCTACGAGAACGTGTGCAGGAGCCTGTTCGAGAAGGACAAGCTCATCTTCTCGCTCGTGCTCACGCTCGGCATCCTCAGGGCTCGGGTGAGCTCTTGTCTCCCGCTGAACTCGCGATATGTGCAAAAGTTAAAGTTTCTTGCACTGTCCACTCGTTGTGGACCGAGAAAATTATTTTTTGAACTAATTTTTGCAATATTATAATTGGATATGCTTATATCCATGTATAGTATCTAGTATGGATAGCTTCCCCTGTAACATTGGTCGGTAAGTTATATTTATACTATAATGTATGTGTTATTTACAATATTCTGTCGTGTCATTTACGAGTACATCTCTCTGTGGAGTACTGTGCTTACAGAACAAGTGTTATTAGAACATCTTTCTTCGCTCAGGATAGATTTAATAAAATTTCTGTTAGGTGGTACATTATTTTAAATGTTGAATTATACCCCAATCAACAAATTAGATCAACCCCGAGCTTTTATTAATGATTGCTGTTTTAGAAGTTATGCTGGGTCGATGTTAACATAGCCCTTGTAGATCAGACCCCAAGGAGTGGCGTTGTCGCCATTGGTCCCCAGGGCGAGATAGACGACGAGCTGGTGTCGTTCCTGCTGACGGGCGGCGTGGCGCTGGAGAACCCGCATGAGAACCCCGCGCCCGCCTGGCTCTCCGACAAGGCCTGGTCCGAGATCGTGCGCTGCTCCAACCTCAACGGGTCGGTGTCTGTTACATGTTATATGTAGAGCGCGTCTGCTAGAGTACAGCATGTAGAGCGCAACGTGTACAGCGCGTCAGTTAGATACAACGTGTAGAGTTCTGTGTGTAGAGCAGTGTGTAGGACACAACGTGTAGAGTGCGTCTGTTAGAATACAGTATGTAGAGCGCAGTATGTAGATTGCAACAGTTAGAGCACAGTGTGTAGAGCGCGTCTGTTGGAGTACAGTGTGTACAACGCAATATGTAGAGTGTGTGAGTGAGAGTACAGCGTGTAGAGCGCAATATATAGAGCACGTTAATTTAACGTTCAGCGTGTAGAGTACAGTAAGTAGATGCTATATGTACTGTACTCTGTTGTTTAGATCACATTTAAAAGTAGCATCTAGGCCAAACGTGTACAGCACTAAATGTGAACTGAGCACAACGTGTAGAGCAAAAAGTGAACAGTACAAAAATTGTTGTTTGTGGTGGAGGTAGATCACACGTTTAAAAGTCTTTTATTTCTAAAAAAATATCTTTGTTACTCAACAGTGATAAAGATTCCATAAAGTAATTTGTAAGTTTATTCATTGCAGTCAATAGTGTGTGTATTGTCAAGGGTAGAAGTTAAGATATAATGCTGTTATATAATGCCTTCTCTACTGGTACATGTTGTTGTAAAAGTAAGTGATATAAGTATATTCATTTTCGATTCCCTTTTAAATCAAGATAAATAAAAAATACATAAACATTAATACATTGTAATAATATGTATCTATTAATTTGTTTTTATTTTTTTGACTTTGTGATAAGCATTTGAACATTAAACTGAATACTTTATCTCGCAAAATACTTGGGAGTTGTGGTTATAATAACTTTAATTGCACTTGTAGACATTTCATTTTTATTAATAAGACTTTAAATTTATTACAATAATAATGTACGCATGTGTTTTCCATGAATAATTCTAACAATAACTAATCAAACTCTGTAAACATTAATTAAAATGTCTTTTATATATCATTTTAATATATACGTCATTACATATTAAAAATAGTTGTGTTTTATATTTTAATTTGGTCTAGTTGTGATAATTTGAAGACGGTTTAGTGTTTTGTTAAACATAATTACTGCGGAGACAAATTTCATTCCTGTTGATAATTCCTTTGACTACGCGAGCGTAGCTGCGTGTGGAAAGCAATCCTACTAATATTACAGCGAAAATTTGTTAGTATGGATGGATGGACGGATGGATGCTTGTTACTATTTCTCACGCAAACAGCTCATGATATTTGTATGTAATTAAGTACAGAGATTGATTATAGACTGAAGTAGCACATTAAGCTACATTTAGCTACTTTCAACTTGAATACCACCCGAGTAACGCCGCGGGTTACAGCTAGTATGTTGTACAAACATAGAACATTGTATATTTACACCGCACACATTGCGTAAATTTAAGATATATATTCTGTCGTCATGAGATAAAGATAAGTCTATAAATAAATTAAACACGTCACAGTAGAACTGATTGATAATTTGGCGCATGTAAGATGTGGGTAGCGTGGCCGAGCGGTCTAAGGCGCTGGTTTAAGGCACCAGTCTCTTCGGAGGCGTGGGTTCGAATCCCACCGCTGCCATAAAAACTCTTTTTTATTATTTTTTTTGTATAATTATTTCGTTTATATGTATTTCTTTTAATGTAATGTGTGGGTTTTATATCTAAGTTTTCGATGTTTAAAATTAGCAAAGATTTTCAAGTGTGTTATTTTTTGTTTCCTTTTTTTTTACATTTATTGCTTTCATCAACCAATTGGATGGTTACATACATATTAGAAAGTTTAAGAATATATATATGTCTGCCCCATACCCCACTAGAGGCCACGGGACTTCACTTTTTTATTAAAATAAAAACCAACGAATATTATAATAATGTAATATTCATTATAATTATAAAACGCAAAAGAATGCTTATAATATACTAACTTCTGCCCGCTGCTTCGCACGCGTTAAATTCGGAATACTTTAATAGATGATATAATACATATATGTAAACCTTTATCTAGAAACACTCCATAAAAACGCCCCAAAAAAGATCAAAATCCGTTGCGTAGTTTTTCAAGATTTAAGCGTACATAGGGACATAGGGACACACAGAGAAAGCGACTTTGTTCCGTACTATGTAGTGATGTTTGTTTATAGTTTGCGCGGTTTCAAAGAGAGCTTCGAAGCGAACATAGCGAGTTGGAAGCAGTTCTACGATCTGTCGGCGCCGCACGAGGCCGCTTTCCCGCACCCCTACGGGGAAATACGCGGTATACCTAAGCTCATTATATTGAGGTTTGTATTATATAATAAAATAATAATAATAATAAAAACATTTATTGATAACAAGCCACACAGAAAAAAACAGTAAATAAATTAAAAACTAGAACAAATAAAAAAAAAAACAAACTATACACATTAAAACTTACAACCTAAAAAATATCAGTAGTATATAAAGTAAGAGTAAATATACTAATGATAGCACGAAATAGATGATTTTTTTTTTGAAGAAAATTATTACTTATTTCTCAAAATGTAATTTATTACTAATCATTAGCGAATTTACGGACAAGCGATTGATGCTACGGGAGATAGCAACGCCTTACGAAATTAACTTTTTATTTAAATTCATGTAAAAGAGATTTATATGCGCGTGCTTTGATAACCCATCTGTCCTCGTAACGATAGATAGATGAAGTCGATAGCAAAGTTTATCTGTCGATAGGAGGATACTGCAGTGGAAGTAAGAGTAAATGGATAGATTTGTCCAACTTTAGTAAAGGAAATAGACTGTCTATAGGTAGGATATTGAAAACGGCCGTAAATGTAAATAGTTCATTGAAGTTATTGTGTATGTGTCTGTGGGGACGGCCCAGATATGCGAATGTGAAATATCATTCATGCATTAATATTGATTTCAAAGAATTTTATCGGCGTTATAGATGTTTGGTCCATAGTTGGAGTATAATTTTTTAGGCAATGAATAGCGTACAGAATTTAATTCGTTTAAGTTTACTGTATCACAAAAATAGAGTTAACGTTTGAATGCTATAAAATATAGTGTGCGAAACGAAACAATGACATAAATTGTACAAAAAATTCCTCTTGCGCATACTAAATCTTAAGCGTGCTACATTTTGACCGTGCTAAATCTTAAAAAATAAAGATCTGTTGGCAGATGCTATTCTACTGCAGCAAATACTTATGCCGAAATGCAAATGAACATTGAGTGTTTGCAACAGATGCATCCGGCCCGACAAGCTGATCCCGCTGGTGCAGCAGTACGTGGTGGAGGAGATGGGCCGGCCGTACATCGAACCGCCGCCCTTCGACCTGGAGAAGTCGTATAACGACAGCAACTGCTGCTCCCCGCTCATCTTCATACTGTCGCCGGGCTCCGACCCCATGTCGGGGCTGGTTAAGTTCTCCATGGAGAGGAAGGTTGTCAGCTTCGAGACGATCTCGCTGGGGCAGGGACAGGTGAGCGTGTTGGGATACTGTGTCGCTGGAGCAGAACTTCGATATTTTGATGATGACGACTCTGACGGGATTGTCTATATAATTATTACTTGCGAGAGATCTTCGACTAGGAACATTTACCGAGGCATCTGGTCAATTTCATTTTACACATTGGCCTTTTTCTTTTTCTTGAGGAGCACTCCAAGAGATTTCCAATAACTTCATTTCAGTACTTTGATTTTTTGTGATTTTCATTGAATTTCGTCCGTTTTATACAAGATCAACGCAGTCGTTTGATATTTATCATATAGAGCACTAACCGCTCTCTCCCCCGGCAGGGCCCCATAGCGGCGAACATGATAAGCCAGGCGATCGTGACCGGCGGCTGGGTGGTGCTGCAGAACTGCCACGTGATGGACTCGTGGATGGGCGAGCTGGAGCGGATCTGCGCCGAGGTGGTGGTGCCGCAGAGCACGCACCGCGAGTTCCGCTGCTGGCTCACCTCGTACCCGAGCCGCGCCTTCCCCGTCACCGTGCTGCAGAACGGTCAGCGATCTGCTTTTTTTTCTTGATAGGGCAGCGCTTGTTCATGTTCTCGCCTGATGGTAAGCTGACATGTGGCCTAGGATGAAGCGCGCCTCCCTAGAAGCCCAGCACCAGTACCAGTTTACTCTTCTCTTGAAGATCTCCGTATTGTATTTGTGGGGAACATGGGAGTGTGTGTTGTATGAAATCAGAAAGCTTTGAAGATTTATAGATTACTAGCTGCTTCCCGCAGTTTCACCTGCGCAAATGAGTTTTTCCTTACAAATAGTTTAATCTTATTGCTATTAATATATATATAATCAGTGTCCTCAATATTTTAACGTGCCTACAGTTACAACATACATGTGTAGTAGACTACTGTAATTGTAATTACACTAAGGTCTCTAATACTACCCACCACGTCCAGTTGGTTTTTTTTTTTCAACTTTCAAAAAATCTAAATGAGATTCAATATCCAACTATTCATCCATCTAAACATAAGTCTCATGCGAACTATATTGATGACGATATGACTTGCAACACACTTTAATGTCCTAAGTGCTAAACTCAAAATTTTAACTTTTAAAAATTAGACATACGTAGGGTGTAAATAAATTACCGAGCAATTTTTTTTAAATATGTTAAACCGATGTCATTTAATAAGTTTAAGCTAACTCCTCACAGTGGAGTAGAAGACGGTACTTTGGAACAATTCTCCAAGCTAGATTCCGACTGTATAAGTTCGATAGATTTTGTCAAAAATACACTTACACTGAACGCTCGAGGGTCGATGTTCGGATAAATGTTACTCTGCTTTTTATACGACATTCATCCGCTTATCTAAGCGAGGCGCGAGGCTCGAGTGAGCAGAGAGTGGTGGTGAGAGTGTGGAGCGTGGTCTGGCGTGGTCTGGCGCAGGCGTGAAGATGACGAACGAGGCGCCGAAGGGGCTGAAGAACAACATCTACCGCTCGTACATCTCGGACCCGATCTGCGACGCGGAGTTCTACATCTCGTGCCCGCGCACGGAGGAGTGGCGCCGGCTGCTGTTCGCGCTCTGCTTCTTCCACGCCATCGTGCAGGAGCGCCGCGCCTTCGGCCCGCTCGGCTGGAACATCCAGTACGAGTTCAACGAGAGCGACCTGCGCATCTGCATCATGCAGCTGCAGGTGTGTGTGTGTGTGCGGGCAGCGAAAAATTTACTTTCTATTAACGCTACGAAGACATTGCAGTCAATCCATCTTCGCAGATGTTCCTGACGGAGTACGCGGAGACGCCGCTGGAGGCGCTGAACTACCTGGCGGGCGAGTGCAACTACGGCGGCCGCGTCACCGACGACAAGGACAGGCGGCTCATCATGTCGCTGCTCTCCACCTTCTACAACGCGGACGTCACCGCCGACCCGGAGTAGGTTCTGGGACATTGGCTTGGGAACTCGGGTAACACGTGGGAATCATGTTTAAAGTAGGGATAGCTTGTTTGTTAAACTACTGGCAGCACAAGTTTAATACACTTGTGGGATCACATATATAACTACTCCACTATCGCGACATTGTCATCCATATTGTAATCAATACAAAAACGCATTTATGATTCTTGTCGATTCTAATACCAAATTATATCAATTAAAAAATTTCCCTATATCCTAAAACTACTAACTTGCATAATTCCCATTTCCCTATGTTTCACGTCACGTTAGACGGATAGTTTATATTGTTTAAACTACGATAAAAGATTACCCTGGTGGACCCGGGGTGTGCAACTAATCAATATTTTTATTTTATTTTATTGGTTTCCAAACAACTTATACACTAATATAAGAGCAGCAGTAATAATGTACATCAAATATTGTTCTGTGTATAAATCTATTCTATGGATACACAAATTACTATCTAGTGCGCAAGATTAACTTAACGAAAAAATTTTATCTAAACAGAAAAAAAGAAAGATTACAACAAAAACATACAGAAACTAAATTGTCAGAGAAAAGTGCGGCTTAGGTGCTACGCAGAGCAGCAAGGACTAAGCGACGAAAACTGTCAAGACTATTGGAAAAT
>NC_052116.1:692913-700866 GCF_012273895.1 Zerene cesonia | reverse complement strand
TTAATTCTGTTTACATTCTGATAAAATATATGCATAATGAAGCGGATAAAAACAATGAATTATATATTACAACAAAAGTAAACAAAAAAATCTGTAGGGTAATACTAATTATTAAATAAAAGTGAGTAATGTTAATACTATGATAGACTTTTAATCTTATCTAAATTATTAATGAGAACAGCTGGAGAATGTTCGTTCTTTCTCATATAGACCTTCCCGAATTTAACCCAAACGAATTTATAATTTAGAGTCCTGGAAGCTTGTCTCGCCTCCATGAAAATATGTCTCATTTCCGGTGTGAGATTTTCAGCGACATAAACTTGTTTAACTGCCCCTACTACACCAAGGTCATGTGAGTTCAGCATATTCCTTGAGTTGGCTTTGTTGTAACGATGGACCGCTGATAGTACCATATCACGATGTCTAGGTGTCATAAGAGTAATCAAAATAGTGCGAGGGCGGTCTGTGCTTTTCACTCGTTTGGCTACACGGTAGCAAGAAATAATAATATCCTCAGGAAGCGAAACAGATATTTTATCAAACAAGTTTGTGACAATATATATACACAGTAGCATTTAAAAAAGCCCCTTATTGCTTCTGTAACAAGAGCCCACCATTCCAGCTACTCGTTCTCGCCGAGCGGCGAGTACCGCATGCCGGCGAGCATGGAGTACAACAGCGTGCTGGAGCACATCCGCGCGCTGCCGATGATCGCGAAGCCCGAGGTCTTCGGCCTGCACGAGAACGCCGACATCACCAAGGACAACAAGGAGACGGCTGCCGTGAGTGGGGATTTGGACACGAATTTTTCGCGGCTTCGCTCGCGTTAAATTCGGAGTAGTTTAATCGATGTTATTATACCTATAAATATCCAGGTAGGCAGAAGTTATATTCGTATATTTAGCAGAGGTAACATGTACTTTTATCAGAGATGTCACTACAACAATATAACTTCTGTAAAATTATTAAAGGTACCTAAAACACACAAGTTTTAGGACGCCTGAAATTATAAACTAATCTAACCGTATGTGTGCGAGAAATGGAAGTCAAATAGACTGGCAGCGTAACGCGTTACGTAACGTAACGTAACGACTATGCTCTCCCCTATTAAGTCATCATGTATATTGCAGCTATTATTCGGGTGCCAGCTAATTTATTACTTCACAACTAAAGACAGTATTGTTATTTGAATGCAGCTGCTGTTCGGATGCCTGCTGACGCAGACGGCGGTCACGTCGGGCGGCGGCGGCGGCGAGGGCGGCGAGGGCGGCGGCGTGGTGGAGCTGACGCGCGACATGCGCGCGCGCCTGCCGCCGCCCTACGACGTGCCGGCCGTGGCCGCGCGCTACCCCGTGCAGTACTACAACAGCATGAACACCGTGCTCAAGCAGGTCCGCCTCGGAGGATCCTTATTAAACAATCATGTGTTATGTATTTCTTTTCACTGGGGTTTCGTGTGAGAGGCTACACCCGCACGGTCGGATGAGATTCCCACAGGAATAAGATGTTTCGCCCCGGTAAAAAGTAGACTGTCCACCCTCTAAAATACATAGTGAAACATACTATCGTATTTTTTAAAAATGTTTTGGTAAGAATGATTGTCTAATGTGTTGGCTCTAATTTCTGACTGTTTGTTGTTTAGCTTTGTTTATTGGTGAACCAATATTGATTTTACTTCAAAAACTGGTGCTTCACAGGTCCATTAATATGCGGTCTAATTCAGTTGAAGGCGGTTAAGATTTTTTATAAAACGAAATTGTGTTATTTATTCATCATATTTTGGTCCACGGCAGGAGCTGATCCGCTACAACCGGCTGGTGAGCGTGGTGGGCCGCACGCTGCAGGGCGTGTACCTGGCGGCGCAGGGGCTGGCCATCATGAGCGCCGAGCTGGAGGAGTGCAACAACGCCTTCGTCAAGGGCATCGTGCCGGCCGCCTGGATGTCCAAGTCCTACCCTTCCATGAAGCCCTTGGGATCCTACGTGGCGGATTTGTTAGCGAGGTTTCTAGCATTATAGTGCTCTTAATAATTTTCTTTATATTGTTATTGGTATATTTCAATTTTAAAAATTCTCTCATGTTCCAATGCTTTCACGATTTTTTGACCAAACAAAGATCGTTGTCCTAGTCTTTTATTTCAGGATAAAAATTTGAAAGATAAAGTTTTTGACGCTCGAGCTATTTTGGTATATTTCCTGTTACTGGTCTATGGTATATGTACCTGAATGTAAATGAATAAATGATGATGATGATGATGATGATCATGATGATCTAAAATTTTCTATTGGGAAATAGCAGTGTTTCTACCGTACTGTCTGCATTATGGTCTGACTATTACGTTTGACTCTACTGACATCATTTTTTTTTAATTTCTATTATTATATCATATTCCTATATAGATACCATATTCAACAATTTTGCTATCGAATGTAGATGTTGATGATTTGGGATCCTTATTATTTTTGCCGTAGCAATAATCGTTTTTCATTATTTATTATTCTCTGCATATGGTTTAATAACAATTTCATCAGGAATATTCTTATAGAAGATCCAAATTTTCAAAGTAAATGTTTCTTTAAGTACCATTGAAAGTAAGCAACACGCATCTATGAGAATATTTGGGAGTTGTCAACCATTTTACACTAAACATTGAAATAATATGTAAAAAGAAGGATGATGTGATGTTTTTTCATCAGATTGAAGTTCCTCCAAGATTGGATTGACGAAGGTCCACCTGTGGTCTTCTGGATATCCGGTTTCTACTTCACACAGTCTTTCCTCACGGGCGTGCTGCAGAACTACTCTAGACACAACAGAATACCGATAGACCAGGTGCACTTTGAGTTCACCATCACCAGCATGGAGGCGGATTGTGAGCAGGAACCCACGTTCGGGGTCTATTGCAAGGTTAGTATTTTGGGGTTGGGTATTTGGAGTCTTAAAAGTGATTTTTTATGAAGTCAAGTCTTCAAAGTTAGAAAGTAATTGTTTATGATAAAAAACAAAACCGACTTCAATTTGTCACGTATAGAGCAAATTTCAAAGGGATCCCACCGAGAACCGCCTCTTTTTTTTTGCTGTCAATGGAAATCATTATGCTAACAATAATATACATTAAGGTAAGAAAAATGCCAAAAAAAATATAATAAGAGGAATGAAAAAATAAAAAATCTGTTCTGTATTATGCAGATCATCTTAGTTACTTTATCATCATACTTCTACATGTCAATTATATTGGGCACATGGTATTACAATTATTTTCTAATAATTACAAGCAATCCCACCAAATGGACAAAAAGGATCAGGAGCATAGTGTGTTTGTGTGGGTAAGTTTGGCAATGTGTGTGTGAGTGTGTGCTTCTATTGTGTTATACTTTGCATATTTATAGTTCAACTAGAATTAATATGACAAATATCTAATGCAATTGTTATTACGTGCTTCTGTAATCGATAGGATAAAACTAGTAAAGAAAGGTATATATATGAATTTGAACAATTACGACATTGGGGCCTTCAAGAAAAGAGCGTATATGTCACTGATAGGCCGTCTAAGCAGTTGTAACACCTCTAGTGTTGCAAGTGTTTATGAGTGGTGGTGACCACTTAACATCAGGTGGCCCAAGTTCGCCTTTGCTTGCTCTGCAAAAAAAAAAAAGAAAGTGCATCTATAAGAAGTCGTATTGAATCTGTTTGAGTTTCAAATATTAATCATACTTGTGTATGTGAAATTAATTGTCCGCCTGGTCCAGCCTC
This sequence comes from Zerene cesonia, assembly GCF_012273895.1. NCBI lineage: Eukaryota > Metazoa > Arthropoda > Insecta > Lepidoptera > Pieridae > Zerene > Zerene cesonia. The sequence goes on along the minus strand of NC_052116.1, from coordinate 697,113 downwards.
GCGCGAGGTACATAATTATTATAGTCTATAGCTCTCCAAATAACGGTAAAACAAATAAACAAACACTTCAACTTTGCCTTATTAGCCAAGGTGAATGTGCTAACATAACATGCTATGTTCACAGGGTCTATTTCTAGAAGGTGCAAGATGGAATCGGGAGACAATGCAACTGGACGAATCCTACCCGAAAATATTATTCGACACAATTCCTATTATTTGGTTCCAACCAGCGCTCATAGTTAACTTTAGTCCCCCTCCCTCCTACTTCTGTCCGATATACAAGACAAGCGAGCGGAAGGGGGTGCTGGCTACCACGGGGCATTCCAGTAACTTTGTCATGTATATCACTCTGAGGTCAGATATACCTCAGAAACACTGGATAAATAGAGGCGTCGCCAGCCTGACACAACTTGATGATTAATGTGTAGATTAAATGTGTTATTTTCATTCTAATTGCTGTGATATGTCGATAGATAATAAAGGTTTTACGGAATTCTGCATTTTTGTTTTTCTTATTTGAATCTAGTACAAATGGTTTCCATCTATGAATTTACCAAATCTATAGATGAAAGTCGTGCTTGCTAACCAATTTATAACTTAGAACGCCTAGATTATATATTCACCCCCATGGTTCATCTTATTTTATTATTACACTAGCTGTGACCCGCGGTTGAAACCGCGTAAGTCCGTATCCCGTAGGAATATCGGTATAAAAAGTACCTATGTGTTATTTCAGTTGTCCAGCTATCTACGAAGCAAATTTCATTGCAATCGGTTCAGTAGTTTTTGCGTGAAAGAGTAACAGACGCACACATATGCATCCATCCTCACAAACTTTCGCATTTATAGTATTATTATTCACCAATAGATGTCAGGAAAAAAAAACACGAATAAAACACGAATATGACATTTTCTAAAAAAGATTCCTAGCTAGATCGATTTATCGCCCCCGAAACCCCCTATATACTAAATTTCATGAAAATCGTTGGAGCCGATTCCGAGATTCCAATTATATATATATATACAAGAATTGCTCGTTTAAAGATATAAGATACTAGAAAAAGCGTCGGTCTGTCACCTGATAACCACGTCGAATTTATTTGTATCAATTTTTTTTTCTACTTGAATAAAGAACAGGTTTTCTTATCAATTTACTCCATTGGATACACACAATTAACGGCCACCATGTACACCACGGTACACCATGGTAATTAATTACTTAATTTTATAACGTTGATAGAATTTTTTACAATACCGATTACAAGCTTTTCGCCCCCGGCGTTACTCGCTACCTTTCACGTGCGAAGCTCAACTGACTGTAAAAAATTTATTCGAAATCATAATCATATTAAGGATATAATAATATTGCAATTAAGTACCTTCATCATCAAGAACATATGTAAAGACACTTAAAGGATGGAAATTTAAATAAAACTCCACTTACTGAATAATAATATGCTTTTCTATCAAAACACGTGATATAAAGTGTACATAATTATTGTAACTACTCAGTCTGCTCTTAAGACTAGTGGATAGATATTGCACTAGAAGTTATAATCATAGAATACATACATACATACATATATAATTTACAACCGCACGATAGTTTCATCGTAATTATTAAAGCAAGAAAATAGTTGAGATACAATAGCTTGAGATTTTTGGTACTACTTAAGCTTTGGAGATGTTTTATTTGTCGTATACAGCCCGCCTTAGAACAACGTAAAATTTTAGCAGGTATATGCGGGTAATGTCATATTGACAAGTTTAATTGTACTTTAAAATAATCACACCTAAATAAACTTTCTTTTTCAATTATCTTCCTTCTTGTACATCTGTATAGGTACTGTATGTCCAAATTTTATGATAACTATTATTAAGCTCGTCTAAAATACTTATATTTGTCATAAAACTGCATTTTTATCCCTTGTCCCATATTCAATGTGAATGAAGGTATGTTTTTTGATAAGATTTAACAAGGGAGACACAAATTAATATATTTTATTCTTAGTTAATGTAGTGATTAAACAAGTCTATGTAATATTTTGATATTTCTTTTTATATATTTACACAATGTTCTCAATAACATTGAAAATTCATATAATTCTACAATATGTAGTAGTTAGGTACTAGTTTACAACTTCAAATAAAAAATTTGTACGAAATCCGTCACCACAGTATTCATCTTATACTATTCTAGTAGAGCCAGTCTATTAAATATAATATTACAACATTTATTTGAACTAACACAATCAATCTAATCAACGATTTTTATGGAAGAAAGACTGTATAGATGTGTCCTATAAAATTTGATTGACATACGAATTGTGGACTATATCCTCAGGCGTGTCGAAGCATTGCAATGCGTGCACGCTTTTTCTTTCAATTTTGGAAATTATGATCGATTTATATTTTGTATCAGATACAATTTGTTCAACAATCCTTATCGAAACGTGTGATCACAATAATATTGTAAAATGTTTTCTCTGACCCATTCAATGTTCATATAAGCTCACGTACATCAACACCTAAGTATATGAAATAATCGACAAGAAAACCAATTCAGTCCTTATTATTATAGTGTGAGCCATAGGCATATCAACCTTCCGTCTTTCCTTCTTTCTTTGCTAAGTCGAGCAGTTTGTTCATCAGTTCGCCACCAAACGATTCCCTGTACTTTTGGCTAATGCTATTCAGTAGAGCGTACGGTGTTTCATAATTCATATTCTCTATTGTTGACAAACTTGTGTCATCGTACATCCGACCGACCACCCTGAACCCGGCCGAGGACATTTCGATACAGTAATTGAGGTCTTCTAAAGTGGTCATGTTGATGAAGATGCGTTGATTTGTGTTCTTCAGCGCGGAGGAGATGGTTGCTGCCTTCACGTGCTCTTTGATGTCGTTGATGGCGGCTTGCGCTTCCATTGGCCACGTTTCCTCGTCCAGCACTTGTTCTGACATTGTATCTGAAATAATAAAAAGGGTATTTCCAACGTGGATTGGGATATTTGCTTTCTGTTTCATGTAGTGTTTCCTCCTGTGCTTCAGCATTTTACTGTAGACATATATACATGGTGTATGTTGAGTACACCATTTGAAGTGTGAGGAAAAACTCATTGAGAGTTTATTGAAGGACCTTATTTATGGGGATTGAGTTTTAGGGAGGTTTGGTCTAGGGTTCAATGTTAGGTAAAACGACTAGGTTATAGGTCCAAAGCTGACTTGGCAGAGGCCTAGTCAATTGGATAATGCTGGAGCGCGATAAAATGTGCTGTGCAAAATCAGGATGCTTGGTGGAGTAGTAACGGCCCAGTTGGGACAAAGGCCGTAGTGTCTCAATGAGAATGGTATAACTATTTTAAAAGCATAAATATAATATTAAGCATTATTTGAACGCAGATCTTTCAAGTAATAAAAAATGTGGTATAACAATTATTTTATAATATTTACAAGCAATAACAACAAATAGTCAACAATGATTTAGCATATTTGTGTTGGTAAGTTTGGTGTTGTGTATGTGTGAGCTTCTATTGTGTTATAATATGCAAATTTATTGTTCAAGTTAGATACAATAGGCCTTTGTGTCATTAATTTTTCATTTTACTTATAAGTATGATTATTTCAATGAACTTTGCTTTAGTCATGCCAAGAGCACCTTAAGAAACTGAATTTCAATATAGAGTTGAATAAATAAATAAGAAAGTCTTTATTTGGTGTGCATAGAAATCATTCACTTATTTTTTCTCCACTCCATATGGCTTGAACCATGGCGTAAATATGTATAACCAATGAATATCATGTCTTAATAAATTCATAATGGTAAAAGAATTCTTTGGGATTATTTGGGAGTCACTCTAGTTATTTCTGAGAATAGGGAGTTCAAACAACCTTTTTAATTTTTTCATACAATTTCTTCTGAAGGAAGTTTTATCCAATTTAGTGTCGTCATTTGGAAGTTAGTTGTGTCTATCTTGCAGTGATAGATTATTATTTACCTACATAACAGTAACCCATAATTTCAAATCTTTACCAATGATAATATTTGCAAGTGACTAAATAAAGTGTATTGAAATATTATCTTAAATAATTTAATATTACATTTTTAATACATTGTAAAAGCCTGAAACGGTGGCGCCCATGCAACCTACACTATAGTTTAAGCCGCCTCTGATTATGAATATCATGCGATGTTTGATT
>NC_052116.1:652762-691913 GCF_012273895.1 Zerene cesonia | reverse complement strand
ATCCAATTTAGTGTCGTCATTTGATAGTTGTGTCTATCTTGCAGTGATAGATTATTATTTACCTACATAACATTAACCCATAATTTCAAATCTTTACCAATGATAATATTTGCAAGTCACTAAATAAAGTATATTGAAACATTATCTTAAATAATTAAATATTACATTTTTAATACATTGTAACAGCCTGAAACGGCAGCTCCCATCTGCTATGCACAACCTGCACTATAGGTTAAGCTACCCCTGATTATAAATATCATGTGATATTTGATATTTTTACTTTATCAAATGCATAAAAAGACTATGTAGTCCTAAAATCAATCACACATGAAGGATAACAAATACTCCAAAAACTGATCACTAACTAACTCATTAATAAAAATTTATAAGCAGAATGTGTATGAAATGCTTCTATATATGCTTATTACTTATGTTCTCACAAAATGTGTTTCATTTTAAATTAATTTTATGTTTGTGACATCATTTTCAATATTAAGGTTTTATGTAAGGAATCTACTCTAATGAATATTTAAAATAGGTATGTATTGTAGTATTAGAAAATTATTAACTGTTACCTGAAAATTTATTACCTTCACTACAATTCAGTTACATTTTTGTAATATAACAAATATTAAAGTATGATGAAAATATATATACAAAATATGATGAGAGGAGATGATTAACATAGTAAGCATACAAAGTCTATGTAATTTATGGATTTATATCGATAAATTATAATAATATTACCAGCTTTATACTGGGGATACTCCAAGATGAAAGGTTCACTATAGTTTATGTTATTTTTTTAATACACGCTTGCTATTTTGTACAGCACAAAGGGTTTGATTATCTTAATAGAAATATGTAAATAAATGATTAAATATAAACAAACCGGACATATTATCTTCGATGAAATGAAATTACGTTGACGCCTGACGGATGGAATGATGACAATCTGGTAATGACAGCTGACAGCTCGTATTAAAGTCTAGAGGGAAGCAAAGGAATTATAAAGTAGGAATGTACGCTACGGAAATAATATACAATGTAATTTATAAATTCCGATCAAGAGATCAACAAAATTAAATAGGTAGGTCTTTTGTTCAAAGGTAAATAGATAATGAAAAATGTCCACCCAATACACAACCACGTAAGGGTGAAAGATTTGATTATTGTTTTTTTACCATTCACCGAAGTCAAAAGCTAGGAACTGAACCGTCTTTAAATTTAAAGCATGATAGATCATGAAGGTTTATGCATAGCGTAGATATCTTATCTTTTTTACCCCCGGTCATCCTGGGGAAAATGGACAAATGGCTAATTTGGATTAAAATGCGTATTAAAAAAATACTTATTGCAATAAGACATATGACAGTCAAATAATTTAAAAGTCACACAAATATACAAAAGCAGATTAATTTAATAGTCTATGAAACATTTCATTTTATGTATACAGCAACTTTACGTGTAACGAAACGCTAAAAAATCGCTTGTTTATTGGGAATAGATGGCGCTCTAAACTTGTAAACTGCGTATGGCGAATTGACGTTTTTGGTTATTTTTGTTCTTGCCTCGTGTTTACTTTAGTGTCTAATTTCGGTCATATTGCAAAAATTTAGTTGTGCAATAAACGAATCGATAATATTTCGGTGCAAGACTATTCCGCGATACAGTGTAATATCGATCCATGCTTCCGGACTAGATATATGTATACAGTTTTATCACGTGGTGGTGTGATTTATATAATTCTTGTTTACCGCACAACTGGAAACTTTGCGCATGTGCGTCCCTTCAGTAACCTCAAATAGTAGACAGAACACGGATTCGGCAGGTTCCGGATATCCGGGTCGCGGTACGGCAGTTTCGGGTCTGTGAATTCTGTGATGTGCTATCGCGGTGAGGGTTCGCGCCCCGCGTGTGGACGTTGGTGATATAGGACGCACGCCTGTCATGGCTCAGACTCAGATATCGCGGAGCTCCGAGAGTGATGCATGGGCACTCCTCTCCCTCAAGTCGCCGCCTTCGCCGTCGAAGGTGCAGTGGGCGCAGGAGCCGGCTCCGATAGCGATCGCTCGTCTAGATGGTCGCGACTTCGAGTATCTCATACGCCAGAAGAAAGTGGTTATCGGCCGGAACTCTAGTCGGGGGCAGGTCGATGTGAATATGGGACATTCGAGTTTTATATCTCGCCGTCACCTGGAACTGTTTTACGACCACCCCGAGTTTTACTTGACGTGCAACAGCAAGAATGGCGTGCTCGTGGACGGGGTGTTTCAACGCAAGGGAGCGGCCGCGATGTTGCTGCCAAAAAGGTCAGTACACTTCAGATAAGGCAGAGGTCGCGATTACGCATTATTTATTAGCATTGTTTGTAAACAATGTGTTTTGTTTATGTACCCACCTGACGTTTTTTTTTTCGTTATGTTTACACAAGTGCATTTGTTTAAATAAAATGTCAAATGTATGGTTAATTCATTTATTGTTCAATTCATTGTCATAAGCAGAGTTAGATTTTATCAGTTATTTTCATGGCGGAGATGATGTTTATAAAAATATGTATAAATTTCTTATCTGTGTCAAAAAATATTTGTCTCTAATAATAACAAACAATTATGTGAAGAATGTTATTTAATTTTATCTAACGGTTCTAATCAACATCATCAATTGAATGCATGATAATTACAACCATTTAATTATGCTACTTTTTGTTGCAAAGCATGAATACTTAAACGTCTGCCTGCAATATTGAGAAAATGTATGAGACGCTTTTAAAAATGTTTCTAGATATTGGTTCAAATATTTATAAATATTCCTTCATTTAAAATCATGCGAGTGGTTTGCATATGCTCGATGAGTGACAAATAATTTGATATAAACATTTAATCGCTTTTGCTAACACTAGGAGACAGAAAATAATAAAATATTATAGTTTAAAAAAACTAAAGAACACACTTTGACAAAAATCATATTTTGCAAATTGAAAACTGGAATAATTTTATCAAATTAGTGTATAGTCATCGGTCCTCAATAAATCTATAAAGTTTGAACAAAATCTGGCCGTTTAAAGTGGGTCAAAATCGCGCCCAAAGAAGTCGGTTACAAACAAACAAACAGGTGAAGCTAATAAAAAGCGTGTAACAAGGGTAGGGTTTTTCATAACTGCCTAACGAGTTCCTGAATAAATGTTTGGGTACAGTAGCGAAAGATGTCAATCACTTTATTATGTAAAACTGTTTCATCGTAGGCTATTTTATTGCTATTCTATGAATTGATTTGCTATCCAGGTCAAAGAAGTAGTTGAATGTATTATAACACAATTAGATTACATTGTTGACAGAATCTATATAAAATACCTTTACTAATTGGGAACTAATTTTATCTTTACCTTTATTTTTGCATTGTAGAATTTACATTCTAGATTTATACAGCCGCTGTTTTATTTTTGCTTTTGACTAAAAGATATTAGATGTTAGTGAATGGAATATTATGATACAGTTGGAGTTATAAAAGTATGCCTCAAGGATAATAATTGTATTATTCTCATTCGTTCACCTGGTTCTGATTGCCTGACTTTTCGATTGTTGTCTGAAGTCCTAACCACTGAGCCACTCTAATGTAAATAATTATTATCAAAGTTCAAATGGTCTTATTATTTCTAAGATAAATGTAATCATTGATTGTTCAAAATTCTATACATGTATATATGTTGTTCTGAGTTGGACCAAATGATGCAATACATCTGCAATAGTGTGAGTGGTGTGTATTATGGAATAAATGGGTGTGTTTGTGCATTTGTAATATATGTATATTTCAGTTGTGATGACTTGGCGTTTTTTATCATGTTTTTATATTATCTCTGCGCATATTGATTTGTTTTTATTATTATTGATTTCTTTTGTGATATGATTATATGATATACATAGTTATTAAAACTGTATTCATATGTTTTACCATACATATGAAAAGGAATAGTAACTGCTGACTCATCGCTTTTGTAATGTTTTATAGTATGTAAATTATTGCTATACTTCCCAGTTTAATATTTATATTGAACCCTTATAAACTTACTTGATTATAAATTCTATAATTGGCGAGTCCCAAATACAAAGATTAAGTTTATTTGACATTATGACAACATACCTTACCGGGTTAAAATATGGGATGAATATTTGTGTAAGGAACGGCCATTGCTTGAAGAATATCACATATTATATGGCTTTATATAATACATGTTAAATTATATTGTGGAATTATAAACTAACTATTTATCTTGTATCATGAGTAACTAATTAATTTTAGTTATGTATATGTATTTATTCATGAATACTGGTTATTTGGATTGACGTATTGTTGGCGATATCCTTTTCCTCAGCATTGAGGTTAGATAAATTATATGTTAATCAGGAATGGTTGGACCTATTTTAATGATCCTTGATTTAGTGAGTTATGTACTGAGAATGTTGATAATTTATTGGTTTATAATGTAATATTTATATGTACAGTTTGTATGGCTTAATATATTAAATGTTTTACTCCAATTTGAACACTAATAGACCTTTTTTGCATATAATAACCTAATCTATATGTAACATTAACACAATTTTCCTCAAAGTATTATTTAAAACTATATGTATAATTACATCAAAATCTGATAGTGTTATCATTCTGGGTCGTTCAACTATTGGTCTAGCCATTCTGAATACAAGGTTATGTAAAGCAAGTGTCTAATAAAAAAACAGTCTTATTCCTATTAGAATATGCTTTATTTTTGTTTGCACGAGTAGTTTGTGGAAAAATAGTGTGTGATGCGACAATGCGTCGCCTTCGTGTTGTTTGTACACTATGGGATTTGGAAGATGGGATGCGGTTTCTGTTTGCAGTTTGATAATATTTATACAATTGAAGTTATGGTTTATTTTTCCTTGCATTCCTACTCGATATTATAAATGCGAGAGTAACTCTGTCTGTACATCTCTTCTTCACGTCTTAACCTCTGAACCGATTTAGATGAAGTTTAGCGGAACAAAATAGTTTGGGACCTGAGAAAGGACTTGAGATAGTGGTAATCCGGAAATCCCACAGGAACGGGAACTGTGCGGGGATTGTCTGTGATTGATTGAAGCTAGTATTGTATATTATATAGCTATAGAAAGCGAAATTTTCATACTGTCTAGTCGATGCTCTATAGAGTTTTAAATACTAATCCTATAACCTTATCTAAAATCGTCCTGCGAATTATACGATTCCAATCCTGTCATTATTTAAACTGCAATGGAAACATGTCCTCGTATTTGTTTCTTCTATTTGTCCTCTATTTTGTCCGTGCCATACGTATAGATACCCGCTTCGAATGTAATATCCGATGAGAGGTTAGCATGCTTTTACAACACATGGATACGTTCACACTATAACGCAGCCAATTTCAGATGCGACAGACATCTGTTAGAGACTCAGATGTTCAAGATATTTGTTGAATTGGTGATGCAACTGGTGATTCAGCCATTCATTAGTTCCTGGTGAATCTCGGGCTGCTATAGTAAGGACGTAATAAATGTTACCTTTGTGAAATGTACGTGTAGTTCTTTTCGTGTAGGCAAATATTATATCTTGGTGATCAGTTATTTTTGAATTTTTTTTCCTTTTTCCCTTACTATAATAATTTAATCTCAATACATATGTAATTGAGCCGTGTTTCAATATGACCTTCAATAAATATTATAGAAAAAACTATCTTAGACCGTATGGTAATGTTATTCAAATCTAGGCCATCTGTGTTTAATTGTAGACATCCCCACATATCAAGGTTCCAATGAGGCGATCTCATCAATTGAGCCGTGACAGCCGCTACTCGCCTGGTAACAGCCAAGTATCGTGGCCTGGAGTTTATCGTTGACATGTAAACAATTGACTCACGATATTTTTACCGGCGCGCCGTCGTCACCCCCGTGTGTGAACCGGTTGTTAACGCTGAGCTAGGCTGAGTGATTGATTTTCAAGTTATCTCTGGTTGGCTTGCACAGTTTGTTATTTTGACGAATAAGTCAGAAAGCTTAAACACTTGGGAAATAGTGTGTTCTAGCATACCTTCTAGTTTTGTATATTTGACAAGTGACGTATGGTTAATAGCGTCTTAGTCATTCACTTGTCATAGTGATTTTACAAAAAAAATTTAATCATTAAATTTGTTCTTGAACTATTGTTTTTACTACATTTTACGTACCAATTGGTATTTATTTATGATTTGTTTCAGTCGATTTTTCTTTCGTTAAAAAGGATTTATATTATATTCTGTGTTTATTAATTTAATTGGCACTTGGGCATTGAGATAGTCACAAACATTTCAATAATAACAGGTTATATCGATATATCCACTATACATTTTCCTCTTACTCGATCTGAACTCAGTTCACTGAGTGTAAAGGAACCCCGAAAGTTCTCTTAACAAAAACTCAACTCACTGACATCAGAGTGTAGTATAAAGAGCCAAGAACAAGAACACCAGATACTAAGCAGTAATGTTTACACGGGCGACGCTCGGTTCTCTTTCCCACGTGCTAAATTGCCGCGTAGGATGTCCGGTACACTGAAGCAAATGTATCTTATTGGAATATAGGAGGAATTACAATGACGAGAGGAAAAGAAACAACAATAGATAATATTAGGGAGAGAGAGAGAGAGGGGGAGAAAACATTTTTTTGCAGGCTTGTATGAAACTTTTGTACGTTTATTTCCTAACGCGTATTCCGTATAAGAGCATACGCAGCATACGCAATAAGTTGATTCGATAATAAATCGTGTCTATTTTGTTTTTTTGTGTTATTAGCAAGTACCTAACAAGCAATACACCAAACGTACAACACACGAGACCTAGTTATCACCTTGTTGTTATCAATGCTGTTTGAAGATCGTTGGGCTTGTTCTCTCTCGTCTAGTCACATTTTCCAAGTTTCTATAAATGGTCAGGTTAGATTTGATTTTCGACGTTCCATCAGTTTATTAGAGTTTTAACAGCGCATTTTCACGCAAAATTACTACAAACGCATATATTATAACATGGTTAATATCCAGGTATCAACATATATCTTATACCTTTAAACGAGCAATTCTTGTATATATATATATATATATATATATATATATATAATTGGGATCTCGGAATCGGCTCCAACGATTTTCATGAAATTTAGTATATAGGGGTTTTCGAGGGCGATAAATCGATCTAGCTAGGAATTTTTTTTAGAAAATGTCATATTCGTGTTTTATTCGTGTTTTTTTTTTCCTGACATCTATTGGTGAATAATAATACTATTTTGCTTCGTAGATAGCTGGACAACTGAAATAATGTCATATTCGTGTTTTATTCGTGTTTTTTTTTTCCTGACATCTATTGGTGAATAATAATACTATTTTGCTTCGAAGATAGCTGGACAACTGAAATAACACATAGGCACTTTTTATACCAATATTCCTACGGGATACGGTTACGCAGCACGCTTACGCGGTTTCAACCGCGGGTCACAGCTAGTATTTTTTTAATTTACAAGTCTCAATTTGACAGTATTATAAGTATTCGTTCGAATGAAGCAACATTGGACCTTGGAGCATCGGAACCCGGCTCCGAATGCAATTTATCGACGCGTCCACACATCGGGCGCTGTTGAGCGCAGAATCGCAGGAATGCCTACACATTGCTGTATCACTGTAATGCATTTCCATTCGATGTATTAATTTTAGTTTTCTTCGTTGAAAAATAAAGCTATGTTCAGCTATGATGATTATACTATGTGTATACTTGGTAGTTTTACATCAATTATGTGAAAAAAGGCTTTATAGTGCTAAATTTAGGTACCCCACCTGATCCGTAGCTTGCCCTGAAAATTTTATCGATTGTTGAAGCACCAGTCGTCAAAACATACAAGCCAACTTAATTATATCACATTCGCATTTATTAACAAACCAACTTAATTATGTCACATTCGCATTTATTATTACATTAGGTAAAGTTAGATCTAGACTTACGAGTACTCAAAGTTATTTCTCACTAGCCGCTCTCCCCAACTCTGCCCGGGTCGAACTGAAAAAAACAAGTAGCCTATCTAACTAAGCTTTAGCTTTGTAGGTGAACGGATTTTCAAAACAGGTTCATTCGTTTCGGAACTTATTTGGCACGAACGATGAAACAAAAAAATCCACCCTTTAATATCAGTCCCTATAGCATAACTTGCCTCACAGTCTTATCAGCGTCACAACGCTGCAGGCATAAGGCTGTGCCCAGTTTTTGTGGTACACGCGCACCACGGTAGTTGGTACGTGCACACAACACGCGTCGTGTGTGCACCGGCCTTGTACGACATATTACGGGCTCACGTGCTTACGGTTGTGCGACAAGCCTATATTGGCGATCGGCACTAGGTGCACGGTTGTATCGGGCGCTATAGCCGAGGACTCTTGGGCTCTTTCGGTTGGTTTTAGATCACATTTTGACAACCATTTGTCACCTGTGCCACTGATGATTATTTTTTAAAGGTTGTAAAATAGATGACCACCAGGCGTATAGGTCAAGGGGTCGCGGACGAATCCAACAAGTGCCCATGGCCCTTTCATCAATGCGGCTTGATAGAACACAGTGGGGTTTTAGTCGGTAGGAATCCGACATAACCCGCGGCCTCTTCCCAGGGGGTCGTGGGTATCTATGCAAGATTTCCCCAAAATAATCAATATCTATTGTTAGATGTATCTTAACTTACTCTTTTGTCATTTCTACTGTATGTAGCATAGCGTATGAGTAATCATAGGATGAACAATTGATTGGATAAAACAGAGCACACCACGAATCATGCGCCTTCTTAGTTACCATCCGTTACCGTTTACCCCTTGCACTTTCCTCTGATGATGAATGATGATCTCATCTGCGGCCATCATAAACTGCCCATTCACATAGAACGTAAACGCGTATAGCTAGCTAGATAGCTAGCTGCGTGTACGCGGATCGGTTATTACGCGGATATCTCGTAAGACTGCGACCGATCGTTGTCTATTTATAGATGTGACTAGTTGAAGCGCGTTGTTTCGGTCACGTTGTTCTTTTTGTTCTGTATCTATTTGTTGTTAGAAAATTATAACAGGACTTATCTACTAGACACAGTACCTATCGATGTATGTAAAGACCATGGCCGGACAAAAATACAATCATCATCATCATCAGCCCATAATATATGTTCCCACTGCTGGGACACAGGCCTCCTATGATCCTCCTATTGTCAAAAATACAATATGTGTATGTAATTAAAAATGTGTATTTTTGATTACATACACATATTGTAAGTTTATTGACCGTATGAATATTATCGTACTGTTGCCCGCATCTTCGCCCGCGTGGTCACGACATATTTTCGCTACAAACTTTCATTTTCCAATTTATCCCAATTTACCAAACCTACCTACCTTCCTGAGCAGATACCTACATCGAGCACGAACGGTCCAGTAGTTTAGGCTGTGCATTCATAGATCACCTTTTCATTTTATAATACACTAGCTGTTCGCCCCGACTATGCCCGTGGCACATGTATAGCCTATGCCACTCCGTGAAGTTGTAGCTTTCTAATGGTGAAAGAATTTTTGAAATCGGTCAAGTGGTTTTTGCCTGAAAACGGTACTAACATACAAAAATTTCCTCTTTATAATATTAGTGTAAATAAAATCGTATTAAAACTTGCTCGTGGGCATGACTAAGACTCACTTATTTGTAAACATATGTACTAATAATATAAAACTGAAGGAGTTGTTTGTCTGAACGCGCTTATCTCAGAAACTACTGGACCAATTCCAAAAATTCTTTCATTGATTGATATGTACGTGATGCCTGCGTGCCATAGGCTATATGTGTACCCTGGACGATGTCGGGGCGGAGCGCCAGTCGTCGATAAAACAGATGAACCAACATTAATGTAAATCGATCGCTTTATATTCAAAAGTTATATGCGTTTATCGTTGAATTTACTTGGAAACGTCTTGCGCCAGTAACGGTGGAGGCATAGCATCGAGGTGAATCATAGACTTTCACTGTAACGTTAATTTAAGCCTTCTATTGTTTTAGTTTATTTGGATGACTGTTGAAATTACGAGTTTTTCCCTAGGCTGCTGCTTACTGCTGGACAAAATCTGGTCTATTCATTAATTCCTAATAATGTGTTTGTGTGTGCTATCGTGCAACCCATAGTTGAGACATGGTTTTTCCTTCGGTTCATATTACCGCGTGCTATAATATATCTTGTGCTATTATTGTGAGTAATTTTCGGCCAATATTATCACATACAAAAGGATCCCTATCGAAGCGACTCTTTGCCCAATGAGCTAATGGCGGTCCTCAATAAAATTTAAGACGTGTTTATCCCGACCTTCGTCGTGCTTATAGAAATGTGCTCGTCACAATTCTATGGAAACGCCTATACATACCGACTGTTGTGACCAGTTGCGATCAATAACGATCTACTCGACAGCGTATTGGTTATAATAAAGGCCGTATCGCCGATAATGTGCCGCATTTAAACTATAAACTGTAAGGCTTACACGCCGCTGCGTTGTTTACGCACGCGGCGACAGTGCTCGTGCCTTCGTTTGTGTGGAAACGTACGGGGCGATAGAGTGGGGCGGTGACGTCACGTGTGGGAAATAGACATACGGTGTGTTTGTGGATCTTATAGCTGTTGATTTTTAATCGGGCAGCAGAAGTAGCTCCCTTTCTTGGTGTTTTTAAAGAATGGACCTTTGGTGTAGGTCCTTGGTCACTTTCACCTAATCAATGAATGAAGTGTTCAATGTATAATCGTAGCGTGGAATTATTCTAATTGCGAAAATAATTTTTATTCAAAAAGCAAACTAATTTCTACGTAAAATACGCTCGTATATTGCAACAGACTCATAAACAAGCATGTATACCAATTAGACAATACTAATTAAAACTCGAGAATCGATTTTCAGTAGGTAGATAGATACCTACTTTAAAAATAATTTATTATACAATTCGAACCGGATACACGGCGTTCAATGGCGGGCGCGTCTAGACTTGCGAAAACAACGTCTCTTATCACTAACCGTACGCATGCACGTGAAACTAGATGATAAGGTGACACGTCGGTGACGCGTGTTGCGCGAGCGACGCCCCGCAAACAGCGCGCCTGCGACTGCGTGCGGTGCGCCGGCGCCGGTGTGGTATTTGTGTATTTGTATGATTGTTTAGTTTGAAGTATATAGCCATAGGTGTAACCGTTTTATAAAATAGGTGGATTTCACAATAGATTAAAAACAAATTGTGTAATAACTGTTTTAATGCTCGCTTTTAAATTGTCATTCTTGGATGCAATGCTGCTTTTGAATATTGTTACGAGAAAATAATATAATACATACACTTGTATCAATAAGATTACATTATGATAATGCATTTAGTGTTTGTGGAAACAAAATTAATTAAATGTAGATCTGAAGATATAATCTCATAAACTAGTTTGTTTATAAGATTTTATCAATTCACACGTTCGTCCTTCGTGTTATAAACATTTTGCGAATATTAAACACTCTGAATTTTGATATATTTTTAGCGGATTTATAATGCATTTTTTTGTATTAAACTAGCTGCGTCCCGCGGTTTCACTCGCTTAAGTCCGTATCCCGTAGGAATATCGGGATAAAAAGTTGTCTATATGTTAATATAGTTGTCCAGCTGTCTACGTACCAAATTTCATGGCAATCGGTTCAGTAGTTTTTGCGTGAAAGAGCAACTAACACACACGTCCTTACAAACTTTCGCATTTAAAATATTGGTAGGATAGTAGGATTATAAGTAGGATAGTAGGATTATCGTTAAGGTATTTCGTTGCCGATAAACACTATAATTTTAATGATACAGACGTAAGACAGGTCACAAAAGAAAAATAATTATTAATTTTAAAATTCACAAAATATTTTATCCGCTATCAAAATAAATATACTGTTTGTTTGACTTTTGGCCATCATTGTTACTATTAATATAATTAATATTCTAAACTAGTTGCGTCCCGCGGCTTCACCCGCGCAAATGAGCCAATGAGTTTTTCCGGTTAATCCCATAGTTACCTTTGGGAGTAGAGGAGTAAGACGAATAAACATATATTATATACCTTATCACATTGAATATCTGCCAGTGAATGACGACGAATACGAATCGCAAAGCTTCACACCTTCAACAGTGTGCGAAGTGTTTTCTAATTCAATCGTAAAACAACCTGTAACGCCGATGTGATGTGCTGGGTGCATATTTTTAGGACGGTTCGCGTTGCGGCGGCTGGCGGCTGGCGGTTCATCTCGCCCGGTCTCGACTCTCGACAGACACTTCGTCATTGTCTCGTAGCTGTTGGTGCAACGGTGTGCCGCATTTTGCCATCTAGGCCGCCGTGTATTCGGCACTGTGACCGGTGACGCGACATCTGTTCGGGTTGACGAGAAATAACACGGTTTGGGAAACGGGAAATTTCGTAGGTGGGTTAGGTTCTAGTTAGTTGTCCGTCTGGCTTGAGGGCAAGTTGATCTTGTGGCATTTATTTTTTGATTATTTTCTTGTTGGGTTAGTATCTACGTAGTGTATTATCGTAGGCACATCTTGTTGATGATATATAATAGTGCAGATAGTTATTTTATAATAAACTAGCTTTTGCCAGCGGTTTCGCACACGTTGATTCGGAGTAGTTTAATGGATGTTATTATACATTTCTCTTCAACCAATCTATCTATTAAAAAAAACCCCATCAAAAGCCGTTGCGTGATTGTAAAGATTTAAGCATACATAGGGACGTGTTTTATACTATGTAGTGATATATATAAATAAAAATGAATCGCCAAATGTGTTGCGTAAAACTCGAGAACGGCTCGACCGATTCGGCTATTCTTATTTACCGTTTTTGTTAAAACACGTGGAAGGTTCTTATAGACAGAAAAGAAGGGTGAAGCCGGGGCGAAGCGCTAGTTTTACGTAAAATGTAAGCTTTACATATTATAAGTAGTCTAACCGTTGTTGACTCCGTATGGCGGACGGCCAAATGTTTGGATGTTAAAGGACATTAGGCGCATGTAGGATCGTATCGCTATTTAAATACTGTCTGAGTTATCTGTCCCGTTTTATATATACTCGAAGCAGCTTTGAGAATACACTGTACCTATGACATATTTTTTTTTTTAGGAAAAATCGCTTTCCAAGTATTTTATGAGAGAGCGGGTTTATTATATCGTTGAGATGTCGCCACTTTTTTACTCAAAAGATATGAATATTCCTTAGATTTCACTACATAGTATAAAACAGTCGCTTTCACGGTTCCAATGTATGCCGAAATCTTTAAACAGAGTTTGATGTGGTTTTTTTAATAGATAGATAGTGATTCAAGAGGAGGGTTTATATGTATAATAACATTTATTAATCTATACCGAATGTAACGCGTGCGTTGCCGCCGGCAAATGCTATTTACTTATAAAAGGGAAGTGTTCTTATTAAAGCGTATATAGGTACGAAACTGCCAAGTATCATGATTAAACGCACCTCAAGGACTATTGTAGAATGCTATATAAAGTATAAATATAAAAATAAGTCGGGTTTTCCTTCCTGACGCTATAACTCCAGAACGCACGAACCGATTTCCACGGTTTTGCATTCGTTGGAAAGGTCTCGGGCACCGTGAGGTTTATAGCAAAGAAAATTCCGGAAAAATTTCAACAGAAAAGCGGGAAAAACGAAGCCATCTGGTGGCGAAACGGAGTTCGCCGGGTTTGCTAGTAAAGTATAAATGAGTCACTGTGTTACGGATCCAGTCAGTTAGGTACTGTGCGATGATGTCAATATTGGCGATGTTGGCTTATTATCATGGTGACTATTACACGGAGTACACATGTAATAACTCAGGATTTATCGGCAGTATTCGAGATCTTTCGATATTGAGGCATCCTGTTGAATTACAGATATGGGGATGTAATATCGTGAAGGGGGCCGTCAATATGTTTGAAGGAGTCTAGGTTAAAAACACCGCCAATAAACGACGAAGATGTTTTGAATAACGATCAGACACTAACACACACACACACACACACGCACACGCACACGCACACGCACACGCACACGCACACGCACACGCACACGCACACGCACACTCACACGCATACGCACACTCACACTCACACTCACACGCACACGCACACGCATACGCACACCCCTTGTTCAACAGACGAAAAGCACCTTGTCACAAAGGGCCTTTTACTATACCTAGGTATTTTATAGGATACCAAAATTTTGACGTTATTAATAGTAGGTACTATGAGTTGTGGTTTTTCGAACTTGCTTCATCCGTCATCCGTCACACACACATCCGTCCTCACTAACTATCGCATTTATAGTATTAGTAGGATAGGATTATTTCGACATTTTACAATCTTGCGAGCTGGTTTATAATATGACGATTTCTACAATCTAACTGCGACACATGGTTATATATGACACAACGACCATATTTCGCTCGATGTTTGTGACGGTAGTACTGTGTTGTTATAGCAGCGATTGTGTTATTTATGGTCCGTCTTCCGTCCATTCATACGGTTTTGGTCAGAGATGTGGGATTGTTTGCTGATTATTATTAATTATTTCGACGAGGAAAATCTCACCGCCATCTCGGCGATCTGTCATCTAGTTTACGTTTTGGGCGTGATTTGTTGTGGAGATTTGTTGAAATGACTTTTTAAAAAATGGTTGGTAATAAATTCGACTGAATTATGTTTGTTTTGGCTCTGTTACCTCTGAACTTTCTACTGGGTAAACCGATTTAGATTATTTATTTTTTATACTAGCGGTCCGCCCCGGCTTCGCCCGTGGTACATAAATAGCCTAAAGCCTTCCTCAATGAATGGGCTATCTAAAACCGAAAGAATTTTTCAAAACCAGGACCAGTAGTTCCTGACATTAGCGCGTTCAAACAAACTCTTCAGCTTTATAATATTAGTATAGATTTGAATACTGGTGCATCCCGTGTCGGTGTCGCATTTAAATTTGGTCTAGTTCTAGATTTAAATTATTATGGAAGTTGTTTCGTGTATGGTGATATAGAAAAGCTATATTTTTTAATCGTAATCGCTGAGGTGGCGTGTTTTGATTTATTTAGCTGCGTTAATTGCTCAATTTAATTTGCGTATTCAATTAAAGGCAGTTTTCGTAATATGTGTATTAACTTACTTAATATCACACTAATATATTTATTATAAATGTGAAAATTTGTTTGGTTGGATGTTTGTCCGTCGATCACGCTAATAATACTCAACAGATTTTGTTGTAATTTTGTATACAGAAAGGGTATGAGCTGGCTTGGGTGATAGGATACTTTTTGTCAAATATTCCCGTGGGATAAAACTGGAATCTTGATATCCGGGCGAAGCCGGGGGGCGAGCGTCTAGTATCAAAACGTTTCTAATATACTTATCAGAATCCGCTTCCCATTTGCAGACTGCGTTAGTTTTTTTTTTTTACGAAAATCATTAAGCTGTTTCCACTTTGAGTTTCGATAGCGTCGGAAATTGCAACAAAGCGTGCTCGGATGCGGGTGTATCATCGGGATGAGCTGGCTGATTGATTATCATTACGTATAATATATTCTATCTGAAATTACACTTTCGCACGGCACGAGCCGTTATCGTTATCTCGCGGCTTATATGCTGAATACATGCGCTTCCGCAATTGCAACAGCTTCTTTTCACAGTTTTCACGGCGGCCACTTATTACGCTGGTGCAATTATATCTTTTAATATGCAACTGTTTGTTTAACAACGCCTTCAACCTAAGCTTACATTAGTATATCCTACTACTATTATAAAGGCGAAACTTTGTAAGTATGGATGTATGGATGTTTGTTACTCTTTCACGTAAAAACTACTGAACCGATTGCAATGAAATTTGGTATGTAGACAGCTGGACAACTGGAATAACATATAGGCAACATTTTATCCCGATATTCCTACGGGATACGGACTTACGCGGGTGAAACCGCGGGGCGCAGCTAGTATTCAATAATTATGTTAAATAGACATTTGCGAATATTTGAAAAATTTAGTATAGAATAAATTCGATCGATTCTATGAGGCGTGTTTCGCCATGCCGGAGCGACTGACTGGGCTTTAATTGTTTGATTGTTGAAAATACATAATGAAACTGGTGTCACACGAAAAAATAAGGTATAATTAAGGTCATTTGAAAGTTATCGCTTATGATACTACTTTTTATTTAAATTGCGAACGCGACACGATATGTTATTAATTATTCTAGTTAAAAAATATTTCGGCCATAGGTAGTTTTGATTACATTTAAATGCACAAGTAGGTACCTACAGAAGACCTGTAATGACAAAATCAAAGCTGCATTTTATTAATTGCTGCCACTAGAAATACCAGTGACATTAGCACACGTGTAACGTCAACGAATTACTGCGAATCCCACACCGACACACCTGAAACAGTTCCCTGTTATAGTGACGCATTGCCTACATCCTTTAGGCGCCGTGACGTCATCGCCCTGTCACATCCTACGACATCGCGCTTCAAAGGATACCTAGATACATTCTTGTCTAATGACTGGCGTTGTTTACACCGCAGCGGTCTATAAATAAAGTGCAAGACGTTCTAATTATATATTCGCCGCGGAGACGGTGTGACACACGACTGATCCGATCTATTTATGTGGGTTAAATAATTTGTTACTTTCGCTCGGAAGGTTCTCGGTGCAGTGTGTGTTTGTGTGCGTGGATGGATGAGTCGAGAGTTTGAGAAAAAATGCATTTTTATAACTGGGTCATTGACCGTTCTGGTTTTGAAGGTGTGTGTGTTCTATTGATTTTATGCGAAGTGTGTAACACTACTTAAATCTAGATGAAGGCTAGAAGGAAACTTTCGGATGAAATGATAGAGATTTATTCATTTTCCTAGATATAAGCAACCTAGGTTATACTTAAAACATCAACAGTCTTCTAGTAAAAGTACATCTCACCTTTTTATTTATCTACGCACCTAAATAAATTCCATGTCTCAAACTACCTATACTAACTATACGTAGAATATTTATAACAAAAAAACTTCAAGTGCCTCACAGTTCGTAGTCTAGATTGTACGTACATACTGTGAAAAGTGTAATTGATACACGCAAAAAAGCGGCTAGCACTAAATTAACAGCCTAGATTAGTTGCTATCGTGTGGCGTTACGGTGTTGCATTCCGCAAGGTAGGCATACAAAGACAGCTGGCCGAACAGATGTAAAAACACGTTTGTAGTATGCATCTAAACCTTCTATAAAGCACTGATAGTTCATTCCATTAGATATGGTTGATTTTTCCGTGATTCCAAATTATGTTGATACTATGTTTTTATATGTATACTGAAGGTATGTAATTTAAAGATAATTTGTTGTTGTTGTTTTTATAGAAATGTTCAAAGGTTTCAGTTCAAGATACAGGCTCGGCCTAATTTAGAAGACTAGTGTCCACAGTTGCAAGTATTTAGTTTCAGAATTGAAGTGGCATACAAGGTTTTCATGGATGTATATAGGAATGGATGATAAAAGATTTGATTTATATTTTTTTATTATTATAGTTGGCAAATATGTGAACGCGATTCGATATAAGAATTGATGGAATAAGGATAAAGTAATAAAATTAAAAAAAAATTAAACAAAAAAAATGTATATATATATAGCTAGCTATATGAAATAAATGATAATCTATCAGCACATGCTGCAAGAAGCGTTGATTGTCTGTATACATAAGTATATACAGTAAAAAGATTTCATATAAAATGTTAGTGAGTATAATTTTCATAAATTTTTAAAGAATAGGAAAAATATGATGACAAGGCGGGATGCGAACCGGTGTCATTAAGAATTTCTCATTAATAAAGCATTTCAATGTTATGAAGGTAATAAATAAAGCATCATTTAACAATTTTGTACGGTTTTATGAAAAACCGATTAGAGATAAATGAGTTTCGATCATTATAAGCAAATGAAGATTTTCTGCTGACCTGAATTATAATAATAAACGCTATAATGATAAAAGATAAGGCTATTATTAAGCTTTTGGCGGGTCGGGTAATGTTGTAGCTGATAAGAATAGCGTAAAACAACTCTTATCTATACACACAACAACAGAGTAAAAACCTAATATAGCATGATAATTTTGTTTTTAAATTGTGTGTGAAATTTGTTCGATTCTTCGGCTAGATAACATATTTCAAAATCTTAAAAAGCAGTATAATATTGTTTTGTATTATTTATGTACAATAATTAAACGGGCGTTTTTTAAGGACGTTTAATTTCACATTTACAATAGTCTAATTAACACCCTTTAATTATGTTCAAAACATCGAATATGAAAATGCCAGTATAACGCAATGAGCAATATTATTTTCGTTATCATACTTAAAAATAAAACTACGTCAATGGTATAGCGTCGATTACGAAGATTGTTGCAGTCGAACTCAAAGGTTCCGTAAATATATGCGATGTTTATTTTCCCACTATAAGGCCAAGGACCCACCAGGTGCTTTACACTTGAAGAAAAAAAATCATTTTTATTTGTGTTACTGTCTGACCATTTGAAAGGAATCACGTTATACCTTGGTGTCGGGTTCGAACCCCAGCGGAGGTAATGTCGGTCTTTACAATAAGAAGATTGTATTTGCCTTCCTAAAACCTTTTTTCAATAGACTTCTTCAAATGTCATGTTTACACGAAATTCAAGCCGGCCCGTGTCGTTTCGATCAAATCCGATAATGGGCTCGGATCATAACAAACTTTAAGCGCAATCAATTGAGTTCAAAGTCCTTTGAGCCTTATGACCTGCCATCTAGATGCACAGTCCGGTAGATAATTGAAAATCAAACGTAAGCGTAAACATTTAAGGTGTATATCGGATTGTTCGCGGTCGGTTAGTAACAGTTATCAGGCGGTTTCTCAGACTTTTGGACGGTCTGTTGGTACTTTTTATGCAATGGAACTGGTTGACTTTATGTCTGCACGTTTACGGAATCTTGCGGTGGGCTGGTTCGTGTTTACAGCGCATACAGATTATTGTGTACTCGGAATATTGTCCATGTCTATTGGGATCGAGCTCATGCGATCCTTTTTGTTATATACTGGCTGTCTTTAAAACTTATTGAGTCGGAAAATTTCAGATATGGGTTGAATTCCTGTTTTTCTTAAAGTGGTAAAGGGAAAGTTAAATTATTGGAGACTTAAACATGTTTTAAATTGTAAATATTTTTTTTTCAGTGCCTTTTTTGTTATATTGTCAAAATGAAAATCCGTCGGTCATTGCATTGGATTCCGTTGAAATATACTAATTTACACTATCTTATCGTCACACAAAACACCTATCTACGTTTTCATCCAACGCTGCATGGCAATGGCTTGCTTCCCTTTCAGAAACGTCTGGTGTTTTCTAGAATCGATGTTAACGAAGCGAAGGCGTAGGTACGTACCTAGACTCATTAGTTGGAGCATTTCAATTAATCTGCGTATACCTTTGCAGGTTGTTTTAACGACGCCAAGACGGACTCTGTGAGGAGTTTTCCGTGAACCAACTTTAATTTTACGCAGCAATAATGATGTTGATTTTTCCAATGGGCCGAGCGCTTTCCATTCTCTTCTGTTGCGACTGAATTCTTTTAATTTATGAATGAATGAAGGCTTTCTCGTGTGAATTTTAATTATTCACGAATTATGCAATAAAATTAAGGAATTTAGGAATCTTAATGTCAGTGAAAGCGAGGTATCCTTGTAGGTCGTGAAAGTGAGCTGGGTGGTAACAGGAAATTATGAAGTTTTTGGTTAATTAATGGTGTTGGATGAGTGGTCACTGATTGAATTGCTGAACAAGACTGTAATCTGTATTAAAAATGTTAAAGCTACGTTGTTGATGACATAACACTAGCGTGCCTTCAGTACATGCATATAGTACATATTTATATAATTTCATAGTTTCTTCATTGTTTCGCTTTATCATTGTATAGTAGTATTTGTGGTGCGAGGCAATTATTCAGACGTAAATAAGCGAATATGGAACAAAGAGCACGCAAATAGACATTCCTTTGTCACCCTCCACAGTGCACTCCACCACTCGAAATAGTTCGCGGCACGTGAGATGCGCTCGCCGAATGGACTTTAAAGGGTTGGCATATATATTGTCCGTATTGATGGCCACCGTTCGGTGTAAAAGTTCTAGAATGTTCGAGAGGTTTCTGGATACTGCCATAAATCGCGAATTGAGAAACGCTTTTATGTGAAGGCTATATAAGTCGTTGGCATAGTTTTTAGACAAAAGGTATGTTTTGTTTTTACTTTGCTTATAACGCAATTTATTTATCTATCCAGGAAAGGCTATAATATTTGCCCCTCATATTTTTGAGTGGGGAAATCTTGCATAGATACACATAGCCCCCGGGGAAAAGAGCCTAACTTA
Source organism: Zerene cesonia (assembly GCF_012273895.1). NCBI lineage: Eukaryota > Metazoa > Arthropoda > Insecta > Lepidoptera > Pieridae > Zerene > Zerene cesonia. The sequence goes on along the minus strand of NC_052116.1, from coordinate 671,409 downwards.
GCGTTTTGTTTAGTTAATAGTTCACACCTTAATTCGGTTGGTTCGGATAACGAGGCTGACGGGTCAAGTTCAAAGTGGGCATTGCTTAAAAATAACTAGATCCATTTATTTATATTTAGTTATATAATTAAAAAAACATAGCGTTGGAAAAATGTGCAATGATTTCTAATAGTGTGGGAATTGAAATATATCACTTTGTTTTCAGTTATACGGAGCAAACAAACAAACAAATAAACAAAGAATCAAACCTCACATAATATTGACCTGAAAAGTGGTTGGCCGCACTCGATCGTACCGCTAATTAGGTGTACATATTTATGTCAGTCTTATTCTCACCTTAACCTAAATATATGGGTATATAGATAGCTATTGTGTGCTCGCGCGTGATAATATAATATGTTTCGTGTGTGCGTGCGTGTGTAGCTTGTAAGACCCGGTTCGAGCCAGCCGACGGCCGGAGCTAGTGCTCAGAAACGCGCCTCTATGCCTAGATAGACACGGCGGTACATGCTTTGGTTTGTTGTGTACTGTTATGTTGAAGATGTTGGATGTAGATTTATGCTGTTGTATTGTTGATGCTTATCAGATATAGTTTATTTACATTGCTAGCGCTCCGCCCGTGCTTCGCCCGTGGTACATGTATAGGAGAAGTCTTATATAGTGAGGTATAACGCACATATCCAACGTAGGCAGAATGTTTTGAAATCGGTCCAGTAGTTCCTGAGATTAGAGCGTTCAAACGAAAAGAAATGTGTCGTTTAATATTATTAGCATAAAGGATAAACCATTAGTGCTGTAATCTATATGTAAAAAAAAAAAAAAAATTGTAGATATTGACGATAGAACAGAAAAACTGATTTCCACCGTTTCAATCAATTTTCATTTTATTCTCACTCATACAGCAGTCAGTCCTCGGGAGCGATCGGACAAGATCATGATTGATCATATTAAAACTCGTTGGTGTTTACATCAAATAGGAATTATGTTTGCGGTTTATTTCAGTGCTAAAAATTAATTATTTTCCAATGATATTGACTACATTCAAACATATTCGCAGCGCAAAGAAAATAAACGTTTCGACGGTCATAGTGAAAACAAGCAAAACTATTAATCTTTATATAAAATATAACCATATACCTATGTTTATATCGACGTATTATGTTCACGTGTATATATTTATTTACATACAACACCTAATAGGAACGTAGCAACAGGCCGAAACAATCTTGGCGGACGTCAATACGTTTCGTGCGTTTATTGATAAGGCTCGATAAATAAGTACAACATTGACCGTGGCAGGGTTGCCATCGATTACTAATATGTGTTATTTTTAGTTGACGAAACAGCGTACTCTTTCGTATTCGTTGCAGATAGAAGGTTTTAATACGAATGTGATGTTTGGCAAAAAAAAAAAAAACAGAAAAGGGAAAGAAAGAAAGAAAGAAAGAAGGAAACATTTATTTGAATTTTATAGGGGAAGTTTCGATTGATTCAGCGTACTCTTTCGTATTTGTTGCTGATAGAAGATTTTAATACGAATATTATGTTTGGCAAAAGACACTAGAAAAGGGAAGTTTCGATTGATTCAGCGTACTCTTTTGTATTCGTTGCTGATAGAAGGTTTTAATACGAATATTATGTTTGGCAAAAGAAACTTAGAAAAGGGTTTGTTCGTTCGTTCAAGGGAATGTTTTGTTCTTTGATACTTACGTAACTCTCTCTCGTTGCATTGACAATTTTGTACTAGTAACCTTTGTTTGGGAGAGTGTTATTTGACTCACGTAGTATCTTTGTAGGAATCATCTTTTCTTGTTAAAGAGTATAATATCTGATATAATGAATATACAATGTATGAATTATTGCAATGTTTTGTAGTTGAAAAGAAAATATAAAACATGCCAACCCTACATCGTAGCGTTAAAGGTGTCAGCGTTAATGTTGATAATAAATAAACATCTATTGCCACCCGCGACATCTTTGAGTTTATTTATATTTTTTATAATTAAAAAAAAAATTAATTACTACCCGGCCACGCGTTGCTGTGGCTCAGTAATGATTACAAATATTAAGATTATAAATTATTGGGGTAATTAATCGAAATAAAACCTATCCTACATCTTAAGTTGGACCAAATTACATATAAAATGCCAAATTTCATGAAAATCGGTTGAGTTGGTGAAGAGTTCATTGGGAACATACATCATGACATTGGATTTTTATATTTATCAATTATATTCGATATCCACCAATACCAGTAGCAGTTGCGTGTTAAGTACATATAAAACCTGTCTAATTAAAAAGTATAAATAAATATAATACCATATATGATATACTATATTGAATATAAATAGTAAATACAACGAACCATAGTCGTTTCACACGAAAAATCAAATATGATATATATATATAGTCTACAAATTGTTAAAATTGTCGGCTGTGAAATTTTAATTTTTATCTGTATTCACATTTACCATAAGGTTGAGATTCATGTGTATACGTCGGTATTTATTAGGCAAGCCCGTGCCGCGCCTGTACGTTTGCGGAATTCAATATGACTCCATTTATTTGCTTTATTTGTTTTAGTTTTTTTTTTGCTTATTTATGTGTGTATAACATAAACCCATTTACAAAGCTTATAAATACGTAGTAAATATATAGATTATTTTTAATGGTCTGCCTTTATTACGCCTATCATATAATCATAGTCTTTTATGATTCAAAATAATTGAAATTATGAAAGACTAGCTTTCTGACGACTGCTTCCCCCGTGGCGTGGCCTGTGATGGAATGGAAATGAGATATTTCACCGCGCTTCCAGCCTGCTTCCTATCTCGAGACACGAAAATCATATCATAAAATCGCTCGATTACGATGTGAAAGAGACAAACGAACAAACACACTTTCGCATTTATAATATTAGTGTTTTAGGATATTAGTGCGTCAGGTTGGGATGTAAGCTGCTTTTTGAAAAAAACTTCTTTATATATAGATTTATCAATTAACTTAAAAAAAACTACTGTAATCTATGAATGTCATAAAAAACTACCAACGTGCTAGTAAGTATGACTATGAGGTAGGGTTGAGTAGTCAGACTGGTTTTAACTAAAACACGTGCACGATTCGCAATTTTGCCAAAGCATAAAGTACTCTGAGCGACGAGAATAGAGTTGAAATTGTAAAGTTCGATAATTCACTAATTTGCCTTCGAAATTACGATAAAAACTCGTCAAAACAAACTCGGCCGTTGGCGTCAAAATAAAACCTCTTTTGGGTGATAGTTGACGGTGATTTAGCGTTATTGATTAATTACTCTGCTATTTCAAAAGCTTCGAATTTTCTCATCATCATCATCAGCCCATATATGTTCTCACTGCTGGGACTCAGGCCATCTATGAGGGTTCAAGCCATAATCCACGTCGACCGTCGTCCTTTCTAACCGTCTTCTTTTATATTATGTCTGTGGTTTATAGGGACTGATTATTTCTTTTGTGAATAAAAAATAAGTTTGAGATAAATACTCACACACGCATAATCTAAAAGAACGCAAGAGTTCTTGGGCTAAAACTATTTCGTTAAATATGTCGGATCTCAAATATCATTCAAATCGGAGCAGTGGTTTAGGCGTGATGAAGAGACAGATCGCCAAAGTTAGTGGCGCATTTATAATGTTCGTACGTTGGATTGTTATTGATAAAATTTAAACCTCCAATAAAAATCGACTTTTCTATTTGTTAAATAACCTGCACACATGTAGGTACACTGTACATTGACCCGCTACGAAGTGTCGAATTTAATTGTTCAGATGTGGAACACGCTATGTATCGATCAAACTGCCTACATTCGATTCGCGTTTGATTACTTTGTCGAAGTGGAGGGTTGAAACGTGAAAGTATTGAAGTCAGCCCAGCAAATGCAATAATAATTGTTTTAATAATGAGAAATGCATTTATTATGCAAGAACAAAACATAGAAGAATAATGCACAGATGGCCTTTTGGTTTGGTTAAATCAAAAGTTTGTATGTATTTTTTTTGATGTCATGACGGGCAACTGAGCTGGATGGTCCGCCTATGAACATTCGCAGAGGAAGTGTCTCCGCAAATGCGTTGTCCGCTTGTAGGGGTAAAGGATTGACGACTGGAAAGAAGGAATCCAGTTCTCCGGTTCCCCCACTCACCGAATGAAACACAGCATGCTAGTAGCTCACGCCGGTCTTCCGTGGGGGTGTGGTACTTTCCCGGTGCGAGCTGGCCCAAGTGTGCCGAAGCGTGCTCGACTCCCACATATGTATACGTAATATATATTGCTTTTAGTTTTTAGTTGTAACATCAATTATTACTTCTAGTTTATTCGAAATGCGTGTTTTTTTCATTTCTTTCAATGTTATGTATTAATTAAGTATTAATTATGATAAAGGTTTTCAAACCTTCTTATTAATATTTGAATGAGAATAATATCATGTATCTGTTTGTTTGTTTCAGGTAATTTTACTGATACAGCTACATAGACACGCCCGGTCTATTCATTGCATTTGGTGATTCGGACTCGGGCTTTCGTATCGTTAGTGTCAGATTATCTGTTGGTGAGGCTGTAAATGCTGAATAGCTCTTGTTTGTGATTGGTATATATACCTACTAATTTACAGTTAAATATAATGCTTAAATGTTTGCTTGTTTGAAAGTGCCAACAGGCACAGCAGTTATTATTAATATAAAAAATGTATTTTTGTGTTGAATAGTCAATTTATTGAGGAAGCCCATAAGACTATATAACATCACGTACGAGTTGGGTGTAACCGCGGGGCACATCTAGTGTGCATTATACTACACACGTACTACGTAGTATGTTTAAGGGTTTCCATCGATTCACGCCGCGGGTCGCTGCTAGTATGCTCACAATCTTAGTTTAGACGTAAGGCAGATCGACGGGACTGCGACATAATTCTAAACTATTTCGAGGCAGTCTCATATTATATTTATCCAATTAGGTATCAATAGCGATCCCAACAGGTCAGAGCCGTTTGACCTCTCGCGAAACAAGTTTGTAGATTAAATGTAGGAGTAATATATATGTGTATATTATATAGGTGAAACGATTTCCTTGAATGAATTTCTAGTACGGCTATTTACGAGTCCCCCTAGCGGTCGCGACGGGCTCACGTGAGCGGTGACCTTTACAACTGCAACGCCGTGTAAGGGTTGCTATCTATTGATGGATCTGCAAGTACTTACGTAATTATATAGGTATATAACGTGTTCTTTTTTAATCGACAATGCAAATGATTGTTTGATGTTGATGATTGCAAAGTTGTGGTTACCACGTAACTTTTTCCTGGGTGAACCGATTTTTATTTGAATTTGATCTAATTCTGACAATTTGAAGGCGGTTTCTTTTTCAGTTACATAGTTGTATAACATACAACATATGATACGAGTAATAAATATAATATTTTCAAACTATTCGTAAATGGGTAAGAAGATACAATAAACTACTCATGGGGTAACCCACAGAACAGATAAACGAGGTTAGCAAGAAAATTGTGACTGATTTGTGTTATGCCACGTGTCGACGCTTTTCTCTAAACATTTCACTCCACTCGGTACTCGGCACTCGCGACTGAATCACAATGAAGGTACTACATTGCGCGATTCATCGTTTAGTACAAGATGGTGCCCGTGCATAGCGAGCAATGTGACATAATATGTTGACATAATATATAAAAAATGTTCAGGAGCGTTTTATGAGCGTTTTCAGATATGAGCGGCACGCTTGCCCCGCCCACTGGGTCATCGGATCATTTATTTGTTCTGTGAAATACAGAAAGTATTACTTATTCTCAATGTTCTTATTTCAGAGTTATTTATTTTGAATCTGTATATTTTTCCATACTCTTTAGATACGAATTGGGTTCCTTTTAAACAAAAATTCGCTCCAACGAGCTGTAGTTAAAGCACCTGAGTCCCAGCCTAAATAAACATATGTAGTTTTTTACGTAAAGGCATTAAAAGCGCGTTTACTCAATTTGTTCGAAGTAAAGTTTAAAGAAGAAAGAAGTAGGCTTTGATAAACATTCGCTTCCAGGCACCGAACAAGTTATGAATATATATTGGATAAATATATCCGACATAATAAATGTCACACTGATGGACACCTTTTCTCAAACGAATGGAAGACGTTTATATTCGATAGAAAATCAATTTCACAATACAAAATGTACCGCCCCATAAAGTAAAGAAACGACCAAAGATACACGTCCATATATTGCCGCGTAAATTGGGAGCAAATAGACGAAACTCATAAATTGATCGTGACACACTGCCAAATGGATGCGAAAATACACTCCAGACATAGACTGTTCTACAGATACCGATGTCAGCGACGCAGCGACGCTCAAGGCCGCTGTCGATTGTTGCCGTTAAATAATATTGAACGTCGAACTTGTGATGTAACTGTTGCTACGTCTTGATGGAGACTTGTTGTGCTGATGCGGGGTTGCGGCGTGCGTAGGGTTGTCAAAGGTGTATTTATCAGAAATAAAGTGATATGTGTGGGGTGATTATAGAGCAGGGTTTTCGAAAACAATTAACTGTACTTTATTAATTTTGTTAATTTTTCACTACATGCGTTCGTTCTGTATTAGTAGTATTTGTATTTGGCTTCGCTTAATTCGGCGACCTCTTGATTTAATAAGAATAATTGGGTGAGCGTCTAGATGTAACACTTTAATAGAGTATAAGCTACTAGATACATACTTAATACTAGATACTGAAATCAGTATTATGTATATTTTATGTTTAATTTTTAGCTTTAAAGCATTCGACTGCTTTATAAATGAGAAATTGAAAAAAAATATATAACATTTTTGTTTATTATTATAAAATACATATAGAGAAATTAAATAAAATGTATACAGCTGTTTTTAACAGTAAAGTTGGCAACCCTGGGTGTACGTAATTCTGTTTTTTATGAACTCCTGATATAGACTGATCGATGAAGTGAACTTCATTTATATCCAGCAGGCTTTGTCCTACTTACGAATGCGAAAGTTCGTGAGTATATATATGGATGTATGTTTGATACTCTTTTACGCAAACGCAAATTATCAGACGTGCATAAAACATACCACGCGAGTGAACCCGCGGGGAGATCAAGATGCAGATACATTGAGCTGTTTTCGCGTGAGAGAGTTAAAACATCCATTCATCCATATCCATACTCCCAAACTTTTGCGTTTTTAATACCCGTAGGATATAACAAAATATTAAAGACTGCACTGTTAAGCAAGAAAACACGTGGGGTGATATAAGCAAGGATAGATGACCCCGCATCGGGTCAGAGCAACCGTCTCGCGTAAGCTCGTAATTGTGAGACGGAATAGATCACTGGACTGACGGTATTCACATGTTTGCGGTGGGCGCCGCTTCGGTATTCCTGCAATAGTTGATTGTATTATATTGAGAGACGTTTGGTGATGATCAAACGTCTCTCAATATTCGGAAAGGATCTGTTTACTTTTTATGTTTTGTAGAATAGACAGAAGTGTGTAGATTAGAAACTATTTAGAAAATGTAATTGTGTTAATAAAGATAGACGTAATAGTATATCTGTTTACTTATTTATATTTTAATGCAGATATAAAAGAGAAAGAACAAACAGAAGACATAAATAAAACTACTAACTTAAAACTTAGTACAACGGGTGGTCTTAGTGTCACTTCTGGGCGTTTTCCGGTCCGCATGCAGTGTTCCCAATCGCTTACAATTTGGGGACCTTCCAGAAAAGAGCTTACTCCTTCCGTAAGAACCGGCAAACACGCTCTCCATACCCCTGGCATTGTGGGTGCAACTGGGCTACGTGGAGTACTTAACATTAGGTGGTGACTCGTCCGCTCGGGTGCCCAGTTTATGACATAAAAAAAAGATATCTTCTAGACAACCCTTATAATACACGAAGCTAATGAATGAATGTGAGGAAATGAAGAAAAAATATAATAGATAATAAGTAATTTAGCAAAGGGGTATTGTTGAGTAGGTAGACAAAGAATGTCTCATGCGTCACAACTTGATGATCAAGTTTAACAGAATGTTTTGCAGTTGCTATGAGACGGCTCGACGGACCGCCTCCTTGGTACAGTGGTTAACACGTGAGTACATGCCGGGTTTGATTGCCGGTGGGGATTATCGAAAAAAAAAAATGTCGTTCTGGTAGGATACAGGAGACTGATCAGGGATTCAATGTCCTGTCTATAAATTACATCTCATCTGCCCCATACCCTACTAGGGGACACGGTACTTCACTTTATGATACAGCTCATTTTTTAAATAGATCAAATTAAACATTTTTAGATCATAACTTAAATACCACCAATTAGTTGCAGCAGAGGAATTTTATCAGATTATTTTATACAAACGTAGATTGTGCATGATGAAAAGATTTAAAATTGAAGAAATCGAAGAAAATCAAAATTTACACGAAATTTAATGCCACCAGACGTTCTTATCAACGTCCGTTTTTTAAAACGATAAAGGTGTTTGACAATTTTAAGATTTGAAACTTCTATGTGTCTCAATCAAATCATCTACATCCCAATCTTGTCATTTCCGAGAAATACTAAACGAGAGCGAAGCACAAGTTGCGAATTCTGTACGCACCGACCGGTCTACGCAAATACGGGTGTAAACGTATGTACGTGTTTGCATATTCAACTCCGTAGCTGGCGCGGTCCATCCAAAACATTCAAAGGCCACGAGGTGAAGGACGCTCGACTACGATCGATACAGTGTCTGCGCTGACTTGCCGGCGAGTTCCGCATCTATGCCCCGTTCAAGTAAAGGCTAATATCGCTCGCCACAATCACGTGTCGACTGGATGTTTTGATGTAACTCGCGTCATTGTATTGGAGGCTTGAAATCGGAGTAAACAGGCCGATATGGTGTGAATATTGTATTAATTAACCGGGTTTGTTAAGGGTGATGGACGGGTGTAGGTATGGATTTTCTTGCGATTCGATTTGTAAATGCTCAGGCGAATGATGCATATGAAAAGTTCTGGAAAACGTATCAATACGTTGTACATTTCCAAGGTTATGGTTAGTATAATATATGCATTTATCGGTAATGAAGATATGATGGTATGATATTTAACTAATACTTTTATTTATTGTGATATAGGGAAACCCCGTATCATTTTAGGTATGGAGCAGCGGACACCTTTATATAACTATCACCATTCTAATGTATTTTTTTAATGGGTCGGTTTCAATGACCCTTTGGGCTGCTCTCTGGATCCAGGCTTTTTCATAAACAATTGTCTTTATAATAATAGGTTATAATGCTCGCTGTTTTCGCACAAAGAAGGCGGTTTGTTATTTCTTAGTCCATATCGAAACATTTACTTATTTAACGCTAGGAAATGGAGACTTCGCACCGTACATAAATGTAAGCTCCACAGACTACAACCAGTGTTCATTAGTAGATGAACTCTGGCGAGCGTAACTAAAATGTTACACCGTATTTCGTGACGCGTAAGTTTCATTTTCGCTTGAGCAACGAACACGAGAATGCCGCTGTTCCTGATCGGATTACTAGCGAAATTGAACATTGTTATGAGAGCGAATTAGTTTCCTCAAAACCGCGACAAAATGCGCTTCCATCCGCTCCATAGCGCTTATAGAAAATTAAGTCACATAACCTCCACGCGCTCGAAAGCGCTTAAACAAATTTCAGTCATGCATAACTTTATACGCGCGTTGCCAAATGTCCCTCATCCAAGTGGGCTTAGAGAAATGTCAAGTTTGCTTCATATTGGTTCCCGTCGAGACCAGCTGAGACGGGCTTTAACTGTACGTAATATAGGATATTCACCAGACACAGGCGCAAGCTTACTTTGATGCGCCTATGATTCAACTGTGTGAGGTGTAGGAATGAAGTATGGATCAATATTTGAATGGAAGCTGGTGGAATACATATATTGAAAGATATAAACGGATTCTGTCGTGGATGAAATGCGTTAGGAGGATTTATAATTAGATTTCTTTGTCATTTTCCTTGGCGATTAAAAGCAAATTGAAGTGAAAGAAGTTCGTAGGGCCAAGTAAAATGATAATAATAAGTCTATCTAAATAAGATAATCTCAAATATAATACTTTCTTTAGTGCTTGTTCTATTTCTTACTTTAATCGTTATTCCTTGTTGTTTATTTTTATTCTAACAAAAAGAAAGGAATCATGTATTGACAGTGTGGTCCAAAGAAGAGAGGAGCGGAGTCTGGAGACCCAAAAGATAGGTTAATCAGTTACCTATTTTATTTTTTATAAAATGTACTCATTTTTTATTAGACTGTCAATGTTTTGAGAAAAGAAATAAACTCATATTGCAGTACAAAATAGCTTTTACAATTGAACATTCGAATAACAGAGCGGAGACCCTTTGTGACTACGCGCGATGACGTCACGTAATAACAGACGAGCTAAGTAAACGAAGAAACATTGCGACAGGAAATTAAAAATAGATTCCGCGATGCGGGCAATGCATTAAAAATATCATTCGTTACCCGACTGGGACAGAAAGAGAGTTATGTTTTTGAGTGTATGTATGTATCAATGTGTTCCATGTTTTATTGAAGTTTGGAACGGGAACTAATAAACCACTTTATACATCACACTAATAATGAGATAAATGAAGACCCGGCGTTAAAGAGCTATCCTATGTCCTTTCTCAGGGTGTAAGCGTGAAAAAGAGACAGACATAGTCAGTCAGGGTAGTAGATATTAATAGTAGGAGCTAGGTAAAAGGAATTTTACGGTTTATTTTATTGGGGATATAAAATGAATATTTGTACATATACTAAGCCCGTATGTGACACTTTTGAATAGTTGAACTATAAGATGATGGCAGTGATTGGCAGTGATGTAGCACATGAGCTGAACAAATACTTGCCTTTTCCCAAAGTTTCGACCGCGGGTGAAGCCGTGCGGCACAGCTTTTGAATTTATAATTGGCTGTTCACTCAGTCTTCGCTCTTGATATTTGGTATATATGACAATGAATTTTTGAAATCGGTCCAGTGGATTTTGCGTGAAAACCTTACAAACTTACAAAAATACAAAAGTTTCTTCTTAATAGTATTAGTGTAGATAAAAAATACGGGCATGTCAAGCCAGCCCAGATCCTCCATGAAGTTAAACAGCTGGTGAGGGCTGCCGAAAGCTTCAGCGAGAGATCCAGGAGCACCTATTTGCTTGCATATTATAGGTACAGTTTGTATATTATGTATAGTTTATGAAACGACACTTGTGTATAGTTCGTGTGGCGTGAGGTGAGCTTTGCATTTGTGTGAGTGTACATAGATAGTGTAGATGAGATGACGGCTTCGAGCGCGGGGCATCCTTTGATTGGCCTATACCGGCGTATACAGTTTTCTGTGTAGCGGCCTGAGGCGCGGCGCGTGACGTCACTGGTCTCCGGTTGTAATTTTCGCGGTCACTCACACAAATGCAAATCTTAGCTTAGACCTCGCGTACTGTACTGGCTATCTTGTATGTGTTTGATAATGATTTAATCTAACAATTATAATGTTAAGTAGCATTGTTTTCCGGGTTCAATGGAATGTTCAAACAACATGTTGACATTATTGTTTATTGCTATCTTTCCTCTCCGTGTTTTCGCCCTCGTAAAGGAAAAATGGTCTGTCAGGGGTTCGCCCCGTGTAGTTTCCGTCCCTGTAGGATTTCATGGATCATAATCATCCTATGGCTTTTTTCGTTTTAGAAAACTATCTATACCGAACTACATCCGAATTGATTCTACGGTTTAGGCGTGGAGAAGAGATAGACAGACATTACATATTTAAAGTACAGGTCAAACAGCTGGAACGGTCTCGCTGAAATTTGTTCTTATATACATGCCACTATTGTGTCGGCATCCGCTAAGAAAGGATCTCGATAAATTCTTCCCACAAGAGAACAGAGAAAAACTGGGGATGAAAGTTTATAGCGTGAATATTATTTTGACCACAGGCTGCCGGCATCAGGTATGTAGTTTGCTATGACAATCTATTGTGTGCAATGCACTAGACTTGATGTTTTCTGTCTGGCAGCGCGGCGAGGGCCTCGCGGTTACGTTAATTAAAAATTTTCCTTTACTGCAGCAGGTTGTCGGAGTTGAGCTTTCGTTTCATTCGTTTTTCAGATGTTACAGACCTACCGATGTAACTTGAAACTTGCGTTTTTGTTAGGTACCCACCCCCGTAATGTGGGTGGGAATGAATGAATAGTTGATAAGATATATAACTGTATAAATAATGAATACTTTACGTTTGTATTTGGGGTTCTGTATCCAAAGAGTGAAACGGGAACCCCTGCTGTCTGTCTGTCTGTCTGTCAGTCTGTCTGTCTGTCAGTCTGTCGGTCTGTCGGTCTGTCGGTCTGTCGGTCCGTCTGTCACCAGGCTGTATCTCATGAACCGTTATAGTATGATAGTTGCAATTTTCAGTGATGATGTATGATGTGTTCTGTTGCCGCGATAACAAATACTAATAAATAGAGGTTAAGCAACGTCTGGCACGGTTGTAATTTGGATTGGATGGGTAACCATTTCTTTTGCAGTTGCTTTTTGACTTATGTGTACGACGACCCTTAGTCTTGCTAGACCGATTCGCACTGGTGACTAAACCGTGACCTTCATTATTAGTGAATATCATTTATATAATTTAGTCGGAATACTTTAATAAACTTAATGTTATTGTACTAAGATAAGTTCAATCATATATTTTGTATCACATTACAGATACAGCGCTATATGACTGTATATTTATATTCGGAGGTTGTTCTTGTCTTGTGTATCGTTAATAATTGTATTTTACAATCGCACGTAATGCGTATCGCACTCGACACTTTACGATGGGAGATAAAATTGTTTACAAACGCCACGTTCGCGCCGTCCGCTCCGGTTTGTAGGTCGAATACAAATGTATCGGCATCTACTCCATGCGTTTATTGTTCTCGTCTCGTGTCGCGATTGCTAGAACTTATCGCATCAATGACGCACTTGTGAGTTTGAGAATCCTACTTCCTACCATAATATTATAAATGCGAGGATGTTTGTGTGTGTTTGTTGTTCTTTCACGCAAAAACCACTGAACCGATTGCAATGAAATTTGGTACGTAGACAGCTGGACAACTGGAATAACATATAGGCAACTTTTTATCCCGATATTCCTACGGGATACAGACTTGCGCGGAGGAAACCGCGGGGCGCAGCTAGTATGTTGATAATTCACGGTGATTGGTACGCGATCGTTTGTAGTGGTTTGATTCAAACTCAAACTAAAAAGAATATAAGTATAATAAATTAGACCTCTTATAGAAGCACTTTTAAATCGTCAGAACATATTTTTAACATTGACCACCGGTTCGGAAAGTAGTTTTTACGCAGAAGAGCTGGCAAAAATGTATGTAGTTCCGTTCGCTTTTATAAGCTCAAAACATCTTACAAATATTGCTAAGTGTAAGGTCAGCAAATAGCGATGGGTTTTGGCCGGTGGATTTGTTACTAATTAACTGTATTAAAAGATTAACTTTGTTGGTAGAACTTATTTATAATACCCGGTAGAGTATATATATATATATATGGAAATGATGATAAAATATTAACTGTAATTAAAAAATTTGTAATTGAATTTCGTATTCGCAGGTTACATTAAATAAACTTGTCTATTAACTAATGTCACATATAATAAAATGAGTGATAAAGTAGTTCGCATTTTATTAAAAAAACGAATATCTGTATATATGTTTATATTTTAATATTATCATCAAGTAAACAAGTTGTATTTGCATTAAAATTTTATATATAGGAAAACTAGAAGGTAAAACTAGTAACTGCTCACATCTGTGTTCCGCAACAGTCTACACGTCTCGCGATAAAACCTACATTCGACAAATCTGCATTGTAATATTATGTAAGCAACAATGTCTCAGCGCAACGTGCAGGGAACATTGCAAAATACGTAAATCTTAATCAAACGTATATAATACTTGTATATATAATAGGCACCTAATACAAATACACGATATTTCGATTAACATCGACAATGACGTGGCGAACTTACGAAAATTGCAATTACATTCGTAATATCCTCGATTACAAATTCAACAGGCACGTTATCGTAAACGCAACTCGAGCCGACCGGGCGGTTCTAGGAAACCTAATTATTACCCATTTGTTTGTTTGCGCTAACGCTATGTCCGTAGATTATAGCATCTAGATGCTAGATTGTGCGATGTTGTTTTTGTAATTAGTGTTTTTGCACGTGCGACGCTGTTTTGTTTGTACGGTTCTGCGGTAAAGTAGATTTTATTTAACATTCATAGTTATAATTCAAGATATATTGTCGAGGTGTCAGTGGTCACTTAAGTTACGTATTCGTGATCTTTTCAAGTTATTTCTATAAGCGGTTCAATAGTTTGTATTGAATAAAACATAGTGATAGATTAGACAATGCCCATCAATTTTAAATAAATAAAATAAACATAAAAATACTCTAAGATCATTAATCAACGGTTTCTTTATTTATACCCACATTCTACGATATAAGACGGCTAAAGAAACCCTACAGGACTAGTCTGTAGACGCCCGACTATGGGGTCAGTGTTGGCAGACGATAAACACTAAACAACCAAAGTAAATATAGCTTCGCCAGCTCGTTGGCTACGGCCCTCGACGCTGATTGAACTGAGATGAGTAGGCACTGGGTTTCTGAGCTAATACGTAATGCGGCTGATGGAGAGTAGAATGCTGTTTGACAATCATTCGGTCGGCAGGTAGGTATATAAACATATAGCAGTGATGCCTCAGTGGTGAGGATTTCGGAATTAAATCGAAGTGTACAAAAAATTTTTAGGTTTTTCTAATATCTGCGCATTATTAACATGACCTACGATATATGGTGAAGGGAAATATCGTGGAGAAGCCCAATTGAAAAGTTTAATTGATGAAAATGAGATGGATGATTTAACATACAATAACAGCGTAGTTGTAGTTTAAACTATGATTATAGCACTGTGAATGTGTGATCTTTCGTATGAACTATATATGATTAGTGTACGCAACATATACACGTGTATGTATTTCCACGTGTTATGTTACTAACCACTTTATCATTAATTCATTTGCACAAGAACATTGGGGTGGTCCGATTACCTACCTAGCAATTCCAACATTGAACGCAACATTTTATTATTGCGCGAAAATAAAAACAAAATAATGATAATGGCGTTATCAGAACGAGGTGGACCCTCGGAGGTCACGTCACGCCGCCGCTGTTAATTATCGGAGTCCGCTGTGTAGATTCGGTGATGAATGGGAAAAACTTGAATGGACGTATGCAGTGAGTGAGATGTGCGGTTGCGTGGGGCACGGAGGGGGAGGGGGGCAGTTTCACGAGTGGATTGTGCTTGATGTTGAGGGGGGGATGTGTGGTATTTGTAAGGTGCCGAGCATGTTTGAGAATGTGCATTTGCAAGGTGTCGAGCGTGTGTGTGTGTGTGTAGCGTGCTTTTCAGTGGGGAGGCACTATTTCTACATTTCTGCCTAAAGCAGCAGTAAAATAAAATAGATCAAAAGTGAGGAACTTAGATTGTAACAACAAATTGAAATAATGATCAGTTAGTGATCTTTATACATATTCGAAATATACTTCTCTTTGACATCTCAATCGATAAAAACTTTAAATTTAAATATAACCTCCTTTTATTTTAATAAAGTTTAGCATGTTCCAGAAAAGTGCACTGGTATTGTAGAACTCGATATTTTTATAAAACCATCTAATGAGACAATGTATTGTAAAGAGAAGTCCCGTATCCCTAGTGGCGTATGGGGCATACGATATGCATCTGGTTCACTGATCTATTTTCCTTATGGCCATGTATGGGATCAGGCTTCTCTATCCTGCCAGAGCGAGACATTATTTTTTGGATACCCACCGGAAATCGAACCCAGGCTCCCTTGGTTCTACGCTCACTCGTTTACCACTGCACCAAAGAGGCAGTTAGACAATGTAACACTATGATTTAATACAGTATCGCATATGCTATGTTTGTAAGTTATTATCTTATTGTTTAGGGTCGATATACTCTACACGCGTGCATTATTGTAAAAACTTAGTTTTATCTCTCTAGCGTTGCTATTCCAGATTATCCTACTTCCTATCCTACTAATATTAGAAATGCGAAAGTTTGTAAGGATGTGTGTGTGTGTTTGTTGCTCTTTCACGCAAGAACTACTGAATCGATTGTAATGAAATTTGGTACGTAGACAGCTGGACAACTGGAATAACATATAGGCAACTTTTTATCCCGATATTCCTACGGGATACGGACTTGCGCGGGTGAAAAAGCGGGGCGCAGTTAGTAATGTTAAATAAAATATTTAATGGGATTAACGAGATAAAATAAACATATATTTATCATGTATTGCATTTCCATTATTTCCATTTGCGTATCCATCTGGTATTATTCCGAGGTGGATTCCCACGAGGGATCCCTCCCATCATTATAATAATGAAAGTAGGGTAAAATCACTTTTAATGAACATTCGTTGAATGTGATAAAATAGAAGTGGTGATACAATATCATTACAATGTTTATTTACAATATGTATATTACTGTATTGTAAATAAATTTATATATGTATGACGTTGGAAGTAAATCTCAGCGCTTAACTAATTGATAATTGAGTTGATATGGGTGCGGTCTTTATATACAAACTAATAAACGCTTGATATTAGCTGTGTCGCGCGGTTTCACGCGGCGACGAGCCAGCGAGCAAAGACAAGTTTTTCCATAGTGTATGTGATATTCTGCTGCTCGATGCTATGACACTACTTAAAGAAGCACTTTCGGATCGTCATAACACAGTTTTAACATTGACCACCGCTTCGGAAAGCAGTTTTCACAGAGAACAGCTAGCAAGAATCTCTGTAGTTGCTGTTTTAAAATCATAAAGTTTTACATTTTAATTCTACATGTGTGATATTGTATATAACAATGATGCCAGAGAACTGTCCTGTGGTTCTTAAAATACAACACTCCGTTAATTTTTATCTTTTTTCTACATTTTACAAAGTTTCGCGTTTGTAATATTAATCAATTACTCAATTGATAATTTACTGTCATTTATTTAAAAATCAGTAACTAATATTAATGGATCTCTGTTGTCTACTTACTTCAAACAAATAAAAAATGAGCTGAATTTTCAAATTAATTTCATATGTAAGTAGATATGCACCGGCGTATCGACGCAGCCACCGTTCGGACGCCATTGTTATGTCAACTCGTAAACAAAACAAAGCAACGCCGCTGGTTCCATTATCGCGCGGCCGACACTACGGTTGCATAACGCCTCTCGCGATTGGCACGTGTCCCTACACAGCGGTGTTTACGCCGATCGATGTGCGTGTCGTACACGCCACGCGCGGGCGTGTGTGCGTGCGGCGTGCGCACGTGTGCGTCGCGACTTTGTGTGGATGATGTTGCGGAGACGGAGATGCTGGAGTGGATGTTGGGGTTTTGGAAGAAGGAGTTTGATGAAATTGTACTTGAATAATTGTATATAAACAGGTCACCAGAGCGTCGGATGACATGAGGCGTTGAGGCTTAATGGATTGTCTTTTTCGATGTTAGAATTTCATGGATTGTTTAATTATTTTTATTGACTTACGGTTGTAATAATATTAGATATACAGAGGAATCTTAAATTAGTCATTTTCGTTCATATTTCAATTTAGTGTGAGACTTCTAAAGATGTGATCTCAAATCTTCACATTAACCAAACTTTTAGGAACTTATGTCAAATTCTCATAACTTTTACGCTTTTTAGAGCTGGACTTACTGAATATAAAATAATATTTGAGCACAAGTGAATATTTATTAACCTAAATTTAAAGTAAGTTAATAAAATTGATTAATAACTTACAAATTATAAAAAAGCAAGGGTAAACTTTTCTGGCCGGTCTTACCACTCTTTATCGTTAAGGCCGCTCATCTCACGCCTCAGCAGCAGATCGTATTTATTGTATTGCTCCGTGAAGTTTCACATCAACCAACCTCAAGCACAACTCGCTCATTCCAGATGCACACTGCGGTTCCCGTCCACGAACATCCGGCTGGAGTTCCAGTCGCTGGTGGAGGAGAGCGGCGGCGGCGCCGGCGGTAGCACCACCGGCCCGCCGCTGCCGCCCCTGCGCATCACGATACCGATGGACAGCGACGGCCGCAGCCCGGCGCCTTCACCCACAGGTCAGATGGATTCCAATTCAAATATCTATTTATTCGATTGCGACACTATCTCTAACACACACAAACACCAACACACACACACACATACATACATACATACATAGACACGCAAACAAACACACACTGACACAGGATAATTGCATAGGACAAGTACTATTAGAACACATACATCCGTGATGCGTAATTATTCGATAGAAGCCTGAGTAGTAAGTAAAATGACTAGCTGCTATACTTGACCTATTTCTTGGGCTTTATGTTATTTATCTTTACTTTTTTTTTATTTATGTATCTAGAACCCTACCTATAATTATAGTCTAGTCATCAACTTTATAAAATGTAACTAGCTAATTCTA
>NC_052116.1:645868-652413 GCF_012273895.1 Zerene cesonia | reverse complement strand
AGCTAATTCTAGTAGACTACTACATTCGCTCGTCACTTCATCACGGAACCACTCTGTTCGAACAGAGTGGTTTTATTTTACATTCAACAATATATATATACATTCGAATGTATATATATATTGTTGAATGTAAAATACGAATAATCTCAACAATCAGTTGTCCAAAATCATGGCAAAGATATTCATTAATCAATAAAAAGTAACATTTCCAACGAAAACTTCCAGGCACGATAAGCGCAACGAACAGTTGTCCGACGTCACCGCGCGGGGCCGGCTCGTCGGGGCGGCGGCACGCGGACCTCGGCCTCGTGGCGCAGTACGCGGCGCTCGCTGAGCACCAGCGGCCCACCAACGGCAATGCGGTGGGTTTCACTTATAGTATATTGCATTGAACAATCCTTGCTAACGGAACGCTTCAACTTGCATGCCAAGGGAAAGAACTTCCAGCAACCAAATACAGAATATTATGTTGTTGCAAGGTTTTCTACATTAAAACTTTTATACACATCATTAAGGCAATCTTATTTAAAGAGATTGTATTGGATAAAATAAAAAATTCATGCTGTTTATTGTATTTCATAATTAGTTTCCATGGACCTAGAATCTGTACTATAAACCGCATCCCACGCACTTGCAGGCGTCATCCACTAGCGATTACGTGCGCGAACCTCGCGACGTGCGTGACGTGCGCGACGTCCGCGACGCGCGCGACTCACGCGACTCGCGCGACGTGCGCGACGCGCGCGACTCCCGCGCCGAGGACGCAGCGAAGCCGCCGTACAGCTACGCGCAGCTCATCGTGCAGGCGGTCGCCTCCGCGCCGGACAAGCAGCTGACCCTCAGCGGCATATACAGCTACATAACGAAACACTACCCGTACTACCGCACCGCGGACAAGGGCTGGCAGAACTCGATACGCCACAACCTGTCGCTCAATCGGTGAGTGGATATCTGTAGCAGTTTGTAGATAAATAGATTATAGGCCTTTTAGATTGACTTTTTTTAATAGGTAACGTAAAGTCCGTAGACTGAATCGGAAGATAAAAAGGTAGAATATAGATTAAGCGGTCAATCACTATAGATACATGTAATTGACCAATGCGCCTATTAAGATTATGAATATGTATCTGTGTAGGTAAATAATATGTATGGATATGCTAACTTCTCTAATCAGCAGCATGGTGTTTGAACTACTTTGAACATGAGAATTAATACATTTTATAATAAATAATGATTCCACAGGTACTTCATAAAGGTGCCGCGCAGCCAAGAGGAGCCGGGCAAGGGCAGCTTCTGGCGCATCGACCCGCAGAGCGAGGGCAAGCTCATCGAGCTGGCGTTCCGTCCGCGCCGCCCGCGCGGCGTGCAGTTCCGCGCGCCCTTCGGCCTCTCCTCGCGGTTAGTGGCACGCATGCACACAGACACACGCTCGCAGACACTCACGCACACTCACACAAACATTCACACACGCACGCACGTACACACGCACATACGCACACACGCACACGTTCATACGCACATGCATACTTTCGCGCACACGGTACACATCTGCAATATACTATCCACAATACACTTTTATACTACACACGTAGTATGTTAACGGTTTACACTACTTTAACACAGTACATGTGTTAGTGTATAGTGTATTGTAATACACTGTACCGTGTATGAAGTGTTTCCAAACTAACTGAAAAGTGAACTAGCACCAAAAAAACAAAGTGTAGTGACAGACATAATTCTTTGTAATAGATTTTGAGCTTCGGCCAACAATTGTTTATTAATAAAGAATTCACGTGTATTAGGAATTAATAGTCCAGGATCCATCGCCCATTTTTGCACTTGATTTATATATTATATATATAAATCATATAAAATTAATATATATATATATATATATATATATATATATATATATATATATATATATATATATATTAATTTTAATTTTAAGTTAATCTTCATCAGATTCATCTGATAAATTTTCGCTACTAACATCGCTATCATCTTCATCTGTTTCACTTTCTTCACTGATCATATCTGACTCTGTAATAACATGAAAAAATTAAGTAAATTATATAATAATCAATCAATTCATAAAAATAGTATTAATAGGTTACCTTGTAAGTCAGAAGATAATTCTTCAAATGATGGACTTTGGGGACCATAAAAAAAATAATATTCATATTTACCATCAATTATTGTCCATCCAAAATTTTCTGGAAATTTTTCCGTGGGGCACCGCATGTGTGCATTACACCATACATTGCAGATGAATACAGTTCGTTTAATTTGTTGCAACAATTCTTGTTTTGTTGGTGGCAAACTGGAAGGATGATATCCTACGATTTTTTGTTTTAAAATTTTTTCATTGTCATTTTTTGATTTATACCCTTTCTCAAATAACTCATACCGTCATATCATTGCTACCTCTGTTAGCTACCAAAATTGGGAATTTTCGCATAGGAAATTGTTGGGCGACTCATCGAAACGAAAGCTATTCACGAAGATTCAGCTTGATAGTAATTATTTTTACATCAAGGATTTGTACTATTACTTTTGAGCGTAGGACCGGGATAATGTACCGCGCAATTTGTAGGACAATATGTCTGTTAAATTACATGAATATTAACTAAGTAAAAAAAAAAAAAATCAGCTGGTTAGTAATCATTTATGATGACCTCGTTATCGATACATGTCGGAAAGAGGGGACTCTTTGATCAAACCATAGATTTTGTAGGACAAATATTTTTTCGAATAATTTAGATAATTGTCTTGAGATTTAACAAAAAATAATTCAGTTAGTAATAAATATTTGAGAATCATCAAATCAACATATTTTATCCTTGCTACCTCTGTTAGCTACCACAATCGAAAGTTTCGTACCGGAAATTATTGGGCGTCGCATCAAAATAAAGCTACTCACGGATTATTAGCTTGATAGTAATCAAGTGCAAAATTGGGCGATGGATCCTGGACTATAACCACAAGCTTCGACATTATAAATTACCTTATTATACAGGATAACCGTTTGTCTGTAGATTCAACGAAATATTGATGAAAAATATACGAAGTTGATGTTTCGAGGATTGTTGTGAAGAAGTGAGTGATTTTTATTGCTCAGATGTAGTGTATTCGTATGAGTAAACGAATGCAGTGATTGGTCTAAAGTTTGAGTATAAAACTTTAATAATAAAGCGGCTGTAATGTTTTGTAGTTCATTTTATTTGTAGTTTTTGTTTAATACTATTTAATCTTGTATTTAGGAGAATTTAGAGTAAGATATTTTGGAAAATTACAATGTATCCATATTAATTTTTAATCCTAGCCAAACTTGTTTTGGTTTAATTAGAAATACCTTAATATAGCGGTCTGCCCCAGCGTCGCCTGTTGTACATATTATATGTATAGCCTCAGAGATCACGAATATATCGACTAATAAAATTGTTCTTGTAATCCGTCCAATAGTTTCTGAGATTAGCGTATTCAAACAAACCATCCATCAGATATTGTTATATACTAATAGACCCAAGCAATAATTGTGCCTGCACTCTAAATAAATGTTTTTGTGACATTTACCATTGCATCTCTCTTTCGTACTGGTCGTAGTGATGATAGATGCGTGATATATAGCCTTCCTCGATAAATGGATTACCCAAGGAAGAAAAAATCTTTTACAATTCTTGCAATTTTCGCGTTAAACCAACCGATCACATAAATAAAGTATAGATGTATTATAAGATATGATGATGATGATGATGATGATGATGACGATGATGATGATTGATGATGATGATGATTTGCATACAGGAGCGCGCCAACGTCGCCGTCGCAGGTGGGCGTGTCGGGGCTGGTGACGCCGGAGGAACTCTCGCGCGAGCCCACGCCGGATCTGTTTACCGGTGATGAGAGTGATCACCAGGTCTGTGCTATCGATGTTCTACAGTGTTTTAATGCAAGTTGTGAATACTTTCACAACATAGTATAAAATAATGGCCATGCAACGGTTATGTACCGCAATGATGCATCTCAAGTTACTTAGCTAGCTTCTTATTCTATCACTTATTGCTCTGTTGTTCTGTTGTTATTATTAATATCTGTTGTTCTGTTGTTCCTAATTCTAACTATTGTTGTTCTGTTCTTAGTTGTTACATAATTCTTATTTCTAACTATAAATTGTTGTTTTGTTGTTACGTAGTTCTTATTTGTAACATATTGTTGTTGTGTTGTTACTTAGGGCGGGCAACAGCGGCTGAACAACAGCAACAACAACAACAGCCACTCGACGCAGTACCTGTTCCCGCAGCGGTCCGGCGTCAGTCAGAGCGCGCCGGGATCACCGGGTAAGATAAACATGTGATACACATGAAACCGAAAGAGTAGCAGGAATTCGATTCCTGAGGCGAGGTCACGGGTGGCGGTTGGGTTAGGCGCTACGATGGTACACGGCAAAAGACGCGGGTTCGATTCCCGTCACATGATCGATTTTTCTCTATTCTTTAAAACTATATATATAAAAAATAAAAATAAAATTGACACGTAAAGATAACAACTTAACTTAATTCTGTTTAAAAGCTGCTTAACTCACTATATAGGCTTAAAGACATGCCGCTCAGCAGGTTATGTCAATAGCACAGGCTTTGACTACAGAGCTGGTTTTCAGCGGCACCCATCTGTTTTACTTGTAGAAATTAGTATTTATTTTAGCAGGATGTTCACTTAAAAAAGCTGATGTTATAAGAAATCCCTTGTTCACAAAAATCAATTCAGAAAGTCATGTTTTTTGTACCATTAGTGTTGTAAGACTAGACCAGACTCGAGTCAGTTTTCAAACAATATATAACATATTATTATGTTTCAAATCTAGAGTTACTGCTCAACTAATATTAATATAGTATGTTGTAAATAACAGCTCTAATAAGTAAATTTTTAAATACCTGTTTTATCTATATATATATATCTCTCTCGCGTACACGTTAAACATTCCTTTACAAAAAGGTTGCCTGGAAGAGATTGCTCTTGAGCAATAAGGCCGCCTTTTAGTGCATATGTGCCGGTATGGTTTTTTTTTCCATGACAATGTATTGTGTTTCTTTCGGTGATATGTACTATAAAGAATAAATAAATAAAAATAAATTAATAAATTAATTTTCTATGGAATAAAAATAACATGGGTGTATGCACATTTCAGGTGCCGGCGGTTCACTGGGCGGCGGGCTGGTGATGGCGGGTCACCACATCACCGTCGTGACCAACGGCGCTGGCGGCGAGCGGGAAGGTAGCCGGCATAGCGATTTATTTACTCATAAAATATTCAATTAAATATATATATATAATAAGGCTCCCCATAAAAGTGCTTGGGGGATAATATGGAGAAAATTAAATTTTGGTTATATGTTATATAATACATTATGTTGGGATAGTATAAAATTGTAGTGTTTCCGTAGACGGAAATAAAATAATACCTATTTCGAGGACTTATTTTGGATGAAGATATGTGCTTTTATTTATACTCCGCTTTTTCAATATTCCAAATTACGCATTTTCCCTATTTATCGTGTGCGAAACCGCCCTTGGCCAGTGATGTAGATTCTATGCAAAAGGGGTAAACACTAAACTTGGTGCAATTGGTGTTACAGAGAAGTACGTGGTGGGCACGACGGGCGGCGGGCTGGTGTCGATCCCCGAGGAGGAGGTGCAGGCCGCCAACCTGCTGCTGCACCAGCACTCGCCCTACTACGCGTTAGTACACCAACACTTGCACTAAACATTGACATTTTGAATGTGTTGATGGTTGGAAGTTTTAAAATAATAAAAAATAGGCTACAAGAATTATACGAAAATGAAGATTTGAGGCTGTTAAGCGTTTACATGAATAAAAGCAGTTTATAGTTGTTATTAATATGGGATAAGTAAACATTTATCTTTGTAGTTATTATTTAAGTAGTTTTAGTTTAATATAAACTCAAGTTCACTAATTACATATATGTGTATATATAAAATCTTTTAGTCAAAGTATACAATAAGCCGTAATCCTCAAAAAAGACTTGGCCGATTTTTATTAAATTTTATAAAATCGTAGGTTAGACAATAGTTTATAAGATGTAGCGACACAACTCTGAATCGCGTAAGCGAAATTTTCTGCTTACAGCATATAAACAACTTTCCAACATCATTCAATAGGGGACTTACAGGCCGGCCAGTCGACTAGGCTGGTCAAAGAACCTCCCTTTTTCGATGGAAGAATTCCACCTCCCATCCTCCACATAAACATTAAAAACATTTACTATCAATTAAATTAATATTGTGTATGTGTAACGTCAGCGGGTACAGCGGCGAGGAGGGGTGCGCGCTGGGCGGCGAGCTGGTCATCGAGGAGGCGCCCGACGAGCCGCCGCACAAGCGGGCCAAGCACCATGTGAGTGGGGGCGAGCCGTTCGCACTTGACACGCGACACCAAACTGACACGCGACACTCGACACGGATATAGACACGCGACCCTCGACACGGATATAGACACAAGACACTAGACACGGATAAAGACACTC
>NC_052116.1:638855-645666 GCF_012273895.1 Zerene cesonia | reverse complement strand
AGACACTCGACACGGATATAGACACAAGACACTAGACACGGATAAAGACACTCGACACGGATATAGACACAAGACACTCGACACGGATATATACACAAGACACTCGACACGTATATAGACACGAGACACGAGACACGAGACACTTGGCAGATGACACCAGACACTATATACTTGCACATGGACATTAGACTAGACACTTTATTAGACACGAGACACTCGACGCTAGAAATCGCGCGACATGGTTGGACTACTCCTTACCATGTCGCGCGAGTCTTTCCCAAGGTCTAGATTGCATGTCAAAATTGTTTAAGTGGTTTAGGTGTTAGAAGGTTTACTTGCAAGATCTTATATGATGTTTATAAGGAACTTCCATGCAAACTTTCATCCCCTATTTCAATCCCTTCTACCATGTTTTCATATTAAAAAGAATGGTGTGTACTTGGCCAAGTTCAGCTCCATATTCATACCAAATTTCATCAAAATCCTTTTAATAATAATAAACTTTCATTCCCTATTTCAAACCCTTCACCCTTTTTTCGCGATAAATAAAAACATATATCCTTTCCCAAGTTCAGTTCTATCTTCATACCAAATTTGGCGTGAAAGCGTAATAGGCAGACAGAAAGGGTTACTTTCGCATTGGTAATATTAGTAGGGATATTTGTACATGGTATAACTTAAGTAATGCTTCAATGTCTATGACAATAGCCGAGAACAAAATCAATCTTGATTGAATTAACTGTATTCTTTACTAAATAAATGACAAAACATTATAAATTTACAAGTACCGAACAACACTCTTTATTTTGATTTATATCATGATCAATATGATAACAATTGCAGGTGTCCGACATCGACGATCGGCGCGCGTATTGACGTCCCGCAAACCCGGGTGCGTGACGCAGGCCTCGCGCGCGCAGCCGCCCGCCGCCGCCGCCGGCCAATCGCAGCGCGGCACCGCTAGCTCGCAGCACGGCCCCGGCCAATCGCATCGCGGCATCGCCCGCTCGCAGCACGGCCCCGACCAATCGCATCGCGGCACCGCCCGCTCGCAACACGGCCCCGGCCAATCGTAACACTGCACCGACCGCTCGCAGCACGGCACCGGGCAATCGCAGTGCGGCACCACCCAATCGAAGCGTGACGCCGGCAAATCGCGTCGCGGCATTGCCCAGCCGCAGCGCGACGCCGGCCAATCGCAGTGCAGTTTCACAGCCGGCTGGTGAGAGCTCGGTGCTGCGCGCGCGGCTCTCGTTGGTACAACCGCGACGGGAGCGCTGATTGGCTTAACGACTGTGAGATATACTGACTAGCGACTATGTGTTATATTTCTATGATCATTTAGCTTCGACTTAGGGGTATAAATCCATATAAAAGAAATGAAAGAATGAAAAATTTATTTATCAGTGACAGCACAACACGCAGTTATAAAATAAACAAATATACATGTTGCAAAATTTATTACTTCTATGACGGAGTACTTCTGTTGGGTGAAGACATTAATAAAGAACATATATATTATATAATATATTTTTTGGGATATTTATAATACTCATTGTGAAAATACATATTATGTTAAGTGAATGACACTGATGTAAACAATTCGATGCACAGTCGCTAGCCAGTATTAATATAAGGGAAGAAAAACTCATGGTTGTTTGGTGTTTAATTTTAAAATGCAACAAAATTGACTAGTAATGTATATCGTGCCAATAAAGAATCGATTATGATGTGGCCGTGAGCGAGAGGGATATATGTATATCTCCACCAATGCGTAAGCGAGATAGCATGAATTTTCGTTTATTTAGGCGTCGATATGTTTAAATTGAATTGACAATATATCGTTGAAGTTGAATTTAGAATTGCGTTGCAATGAGCCAATCAGCGCTTGGGTGGTCTCGGGGTCCGACCAATCAGCGCTCGCCACGTTCCGCGCGACCAATCGCGGCGCGACACGACAAACTCGTCAAGAGTGTGGATTTAGCAATAAATAGACTACGATTTTATGATTTTGAACTTTAAAGTGTTAAGTATACAGTGTCGTTTCGTGTGATACGGTTTTTGATTTTGCATCGTAGTGCATATGCGTATATACATGTTATATAAATATATATATATTTTTCTCTATTCCTAAGTTTACACCGAACTCGTACATGTGTGTACTGTGACGCGTACAGTTGACAAAAAAAAGGGAAGTGATGGTTGTCGTTGCCGACTGTACCACAAATAATATAAGTGCAATGCTACAGATGTCTGTAATATGTTAGTTATAGTTGTAAACACCAAAATCGCATTAATTATTATATTTAAATGGAACGGCTAAGCTTAGCTATGATATTCTTAACTTTAGGCCCCGTGCTAATAAATTTTTAATTTGTGATAAACTATGTTTTGTCTCATTCTCTCACAAAGTACTTGACGCAAGCTAGAATGCGACAAAACATCTTTTTAACGGCGAGGTTTCTTAGCGAAGGTGTTAAGGTGATAATAACTTTAAATTGTAAAAAAAAAAAAACAAATGTTGATAAATTTTCTCTTACGAAAATTATGAATAAGGTTAGCTTTGATATTTTGTAATTATCATTACCAGCTAATGTTTTGGTCACAAACGTATTGTATCGAAGAGCTACACGCAATGAATATACGAATTTCGAACGAAGTACAAGTTTTTTAAAGTTTTCCTAGTGAATTATATTAAATTGGTAATGTGCTTGTTCGTTTTGATAATTCCGTTTTGTCAATGAGAAATCGACCTTGCCGCTTTGATAAATGAGCAGGAATTCGAGGCATATTCGTTCGTGAACAATCGCAAACACAGCTCATAATTTTATAATGCTTTCAGTCATCGAATTTAATACTAAATATATCGATACATTACCATTTATCGGAGTTACAAAATGGTCAAGTACAAAATTATATTAACTTCGTTATAAAAATTAATGGAAACCCAATAATTATTGGATATCAGCGAAATACTTATATAGTATTTCACATTGAATTTCTATTAAAGAACATTGATTTATACAATAATGTATTCAACGAGCTGAGATTACAGAATATGTAATTTAAAATAAATATAGTTAAAGAAACGAAACAACGCGCTTGTAATATACTGATTCTTGATAAGTGGTCAAAATATGGATACAGTGGGCCAAAATAGAGTCTCAAAGGGTTGTTTCTATATAAATATATAAACAAACAGAGATAAAACTAATAAAAGCGAGAAGACATCCTCATACAGATAAACAGACACCAGACAAATAGATACAGTCAATAAATACACAGTTTGTTTTATATATTTCTTTGCTTTCAATCAGAAATAATCATACAAAATGATGATTAATTATATTCATATTGAAAAACTGTAACATTCCATGGATTTTGGTAACATACATAATCTGTTTGATATTTACTCTACAGTTAAGGTGTATGCAAAAGAAAACAAAAAAGAACAGCGTACACTTAGATATTTTGTTCTCGTCTCGTTGATACGTTCTGCTCATTCATACAACCCTCGAATGTGTGTATAGGTCTTTGTAATACATATAATATGTAGTGCTTCGGAGGTGTGGGGTAATTTCAATAGTATATAAATAATTTCAATTGAATTTCAAAAACCTAAGAGAATGAGTTGAAAAAAACTATCTTAACAGACGATGATATGATTCTATTAAAATGTAGATGGTTTTGTCCATTAATAACCATTCTCTCAGCGTACAAATTGTCTTGAACTTATTTAAAAATTAATGAAATTACACAATTACTAAGAAATCCTCCAAAGCAAATGAACAATTAGACAATTTTGTTATCGATTGTAAAGTTTAATCCAAGGGTGTTGAAAGGCGAATCTAAAATATTATTACTAATTTTGTAAAGCAAAAACGCTTATTATTTGTGAAAAAAATCTCAGTTTTGTTATGGCCCTTTTCACACTAGGTCAAAATATAATTATGAACTTACATTGTTGAATCTTTATTACTCGATTGGAGTTTATAAAATTGACACTTAGATTTTTTGATTTAATACCATATGAAAGCAAATTTCTCGCGAAGTGTTTAATAGATTACTGTTTATTGTATTCCGATTAAATATTTCTCTCCCATGGATAATTCGGATGGATGATTTCGCTTCAATTGACTGGATCGAAACGGAAACGAAAAGCCACTGAAAATATTATCTTTGTGGGTGGTTTTTGTTGAAAATGATAAATTTACCAAAATGTATTTTGACGATCGTTAATACTATGACCCTGTGATTATATTGTGTCTAATGATAAATTGGATGGCAAATATTATGAAATTTGTACGTATTAAGGTGTTTTCACACTGGTACGGCGAATCATTTAACATTGTGTAGTGTGAACTCTCCTATATAAAGGTTTCGGTGTAACATACACATGTATAAAAATTATATACTACGGTTATTATATAATTAAATCTTAGCACTATAATATTATATAGTTATAGCGTATATTAGTGTATAAATATAAAACACGGAAAGCACGTAGTTTTTAGCATTTAAAAGTATATAATGTATAACCTAGTGAGAGGCTTTATTAATGAAAGTTTGTTCGACGCTCCCAATATATCGAATATAGCGATCAAAGAGTTGCATTAAAACTGGCATAGCCGTTTATGATATAGGTGTGTGTGTGTGCCTCGGCTGGACCGGTGTGTGTGTGAACGCTAATATATTTTTGGATGCGCGAGTGTAACACTGTGTGTGTGGTCCAGTGATTATGTGTTAGGAGAGATATTTTGGTGTGTTATTACAATACAATATGATAAATGGTTTCTTTATTTGAAATTAAAAAAAAAAGTTATAAATTTGTCTATGACAGGTCTATAAGTTCTGAATTTGGTTTTTAATCTATGGCAAATGTGATTTCAGCTCAAAAATGTTTTGTATTTCATAAATAAATTAGATATCGTTGTTCTGTTTTATCGTATCGTTTCATGGTTTCCCAGTGATTTGAAATATCTATTAAAATTTAAATAGTATCAAATTGTACCATGTATGTAGTAGCATACCAACATATGGAATGAATGAACATAACATTATCATTATTCATTCACATTTGGTCGGAATGGTTACGTGTAATATACGTACGAAGAAGGGATATTGGTTAGATTTTTAAAACATAATCTTCTCAACTGACCATAAATCTTTGACCATGTCAGTTGGTGACCATAGACAAGCGTCTATGACGGAGGTGAACCGTGCATTATTATTTTTTTTTTAGTTATTGTGAATATTATTTTATGTTCTAACAGATACCCGTAGCGGTATCTGTGAATGCTTCAATTTGAAATTTATTAATGCGAGTCGCAGGACGCAATATCTCGGCATTTTAAATGCCACTGCAACCAAATGCGTTCAAAAGTTTCTAGCTTTAGTCGACGTTCATTTATCGCCGCAAATGAATGTTACTGTTATTGTATGACTCGGCTTTTAGGTTAGTATTGGAAAATATATTGTATGGTACATAAATGCCTTTATGGAAATAAAACAATTTAGATTTACGCTGTTTATTTATTGAATAACCTAGTTTTTTGTTGGTCATGCTAATTCGGTGGTACATTTCTTTCCCTTGATATGGTTTTTATGGTTGTGTTGATAAAGATCGAGTAATATAATTCGCTTCAAGATATCACAGTCAGTTTTCCAATAAATCAGTTTCGTAAATAATATCTGATTTTGCTTCAAAAATGTGATGGCTGCGGCGTTAAATGAGCGTCGACTTTGAATGGTTTTGTCAATGTCATTGTGTATATTTCCCAATAACAGTTAGTGGAGGCGCTCGAGCCACCGTTTTATTATTGACAAATTTTAATAAATAAACGTATTTTATCTCCTTTTGCGTTTTGTTTTATTTCCTCCTCTAATCAATACGGTATTTTGTGAGGGTGAAGATATTAGCTTTGATTTGAACAAAAAATGAGTTCTGAAAAAACTAGCGCCGTCCCGGCACTGCTCGTGGTAGGTGTGGTACGTATATTATTGCTAAAAGTACACTTACCCAAAGTGTTCACCAACGGTGAAAAAAATTTTGGGATCGGTCCAGCAGTTCCTGAGAAAAAAGCGTTCTAACGTACACAACAAACTACGTAACAAACGATCTCTTATTTTTATTTTTTATTTTATGTCATAGCCACCACACATGAACCTCCATGAACACTCGCAGAGGTAGTGCCTCTGCGAATGCGCTGCCCGCTTATCTTTTTATAAGGAGTCGGGGATAAGGAAAGGATTGACGGCTGGAAACGGGCGGGAAAGTATAATAGATATCATAATATTGTCTGTGGTATAGAACACAGATTATTAATAAAATGTATAAATAACAAGACACATTATCGGCGGCCCTAGGCCGCGCACCTTTACGGTTCACCGGGATTTTCTCCGAGTTCTTATAGGTCAATGTTCATGTAACATTTTCTTTTATGGTATATAAATAAATGCTATTTAATAATAAAGAATATATAAAATAGGAAAATAGGAGAAAAAATATATTAAGAAGCTTTTAAATAGTGACAAAATAAATTATCGTTTATTCAAAATTATAGAGCTAGGGACGTCCTTGGACAGAAATTGTACCTATCTGAAAGACGGAAGAAAATTCAGTAAACTGAAGCATCCGCAATAATTTATCTGGATCTGAATTCACCTTTAAAGAATGGCTCTTGAACGAATGCGATCTCCCGCTGGACCAAAAAATTGGGGCAGTTAATTTAAGGCAATTTCACTGCTGATCCAGAAACTTTTTTCATCCGGCGATGCGGCTATGACACGCTCAGCGTGTCTCCCGCACCGG
>NC_052116.1:632754-637855 GCF_012273895.1 Zerene cesonia | reverse complement strand
TTAAAGTCTAATGACTTTCGTCAATCTTCTGTAGATGTTGACTCATTCAAAGAATAAAATATTCGAAGATTTTGAGCCAGATTTCCTATTGGGCTTGGTATACTTGGCATAAGTTTTTTTTTAATAGAAATAGTGTCCTATTGTTTATCTAATTGATTTTTACCATAGAATAAGTTTATAGTATGTAGGTAAGATTTTTAGATTCTAGACTATCCGTTCATACTCAACACATATCACCGGTGCTATCACAGCTGCTATTTTTAATGGACGAGAACGGAGGAGGAATCAATTCGACTGTGTTTTGTATAGATTGACGTGGTTCTTTTTTGTTTTGTTTAGGAATTCACTCCCCAGGAACATCGGTGACCTATTTTATTTATTTATTTTTTATTACTCTAAAACAAAACTACAAAGAAACTTTAAATTATTACAATAAAAACAATTGGCGGTCTTATCTCAATATAGTGATTACTTCCAGGTAACTAGACGTACGGAGATATATTTTTTTGAGAAGAGCATTAATTTTTATTGACTGTGTATCGAATAAATAACTCCAATAGCACGCTAGTGTCTCTCTTTCTTAACTTTGTTAAGAAATTCATATTAAAGAAGATGGCGATAACACTTGCATTTAATGAAATTGGAGATAATAAATTTAATCCATTCCAGTTCAGTGGTTTAAGACTGACTTTCGCATTCATAATATTAATAGGGATTTTGTCTGTATTCCCAAAGGAATCTATCGAAATGTCAACATTAGGTACACACGTAAAATTTTTGTTAAAATTCTTGTATTGTAGACACAATCTGCAATGATTATTTCTCTAAGCCTTTAATATACGGGCCAACATTCATTCCCACAAACAGCGAAATGGTATATTAATCTGTGAGATCAAACAATTATTTCTAGCAACCGACGAGTGCTAGCTAAACACGATCGTGGTTTTTGCGGATTGGAAGTTTGTGCATCTAAGCGTGACTGGAGTCGTTATTACATGGGCGTTGCACGTCAAAGGGATTTAGGACATTTGTAATGGGATTTTTAACTGATTGCGTATTTCGGAACGACATATCCGCTACGTTTGGACGTTTCTGTTTGCCTGAAATATTGCTATAGAAATGGGAAAGGTTCGTTTGGTACAACTGTCAAAATAATAAAAAGAAGAGCAATTTTAGTTCATTTGTTTGTGTTCAAATATCGTTTGGCAATTTTTTTAAGTCCGTGTGGATAGAGATAGATGAAGATATTGAGATTTTATTGACCAGTTCTAGGGTTAATTGCTTAATGTAATAATTTTTTAAAATACCAAAAGACCAAAGTCTTTATCTTGTTTGTTTAGATGTTTTTCATTAATATCCACCAGGAATAAACCTAAATCATCTTTATGGTCATAATTTTCATGCTCTAAATATAATTATTATCCATTAGCTGTGTTCCACGGTGTCACTCGCATCATATATGCTGATAAATAGCCTTCTCCATAAATTGATTATCTATCTTTGAAATAAATTTTCAAATCGGAGCAGTAGTTCATGAGATCAGAGTGTTCAAACAAAGAAAACTCAATAACTTTATATTACAGAAAAAGGGTTTTCCGATGTTAATGTATATGATAACATTACATGATACATATTCAATATATAGCTACCTAAATCGAAAGTATATTAAAGAAATATTGAAGAGTCTATTGGATATAAGATTTCATTTCAATATTACTTTCATATAAGTGCTTGAACTTTCTGATACGAATCATTTTCAACACAATTCAAGGAAATTGAATTTCTAGGTAGGTTTTATTGTTATCAAGAGATTATATTATCAGAGCGTAGGTACTTGATATAGAAATATAGCTTTGTAATTTGTATTAAGGTATTATATTAGATAGGACTTCACTTATTTAATTATTGTTTATGACCAACTATTTATGCATTTTCATTCTTTAATCTTTTTTACTTTCTATTTAATAGAATCCTAGGTATGTTCCTGTCATTTGTCATGGGATTAGACAGAGAGAAATCAGTTTATTGAAGATAAATAAAGAAATCTAATAAACTTTCGGTTTAAATATATTGATATATCTCATAAAACAAGAACATAAATGGTCTAGAGAAAGAAATAACAATTATTCGTGAGAAATTTTGAAAGAATAGAAAAAATTTTGATCACGAGGCAGGATCCTCAATTTTTCCTCCTCCTCCTCATTTCAATGCTATAAAACTAAAAATTAAAAATAACAATTATTCGTATAAATTCACGTCAGCTCTCGATATTAATAAGGTAGTTTTTCAGTTTATTTTTAAATGAATATATTAAAGCGGTCTCAGAAAGTTTACCTCAACGTAACATGAAATGATAATTCTTTATTACTAATAAGAACATGAGAAGCAAATAGTAAATAAAAAAAGCGATCTCTACCAGGCAACATAATGAGTAACGAAGAAACTTGCACATTTCGAGATGTGGACCGAAATACAATAATTTCCTAACTAGCACATAAACACAAGGAGTTATCGAGTAACAAAACTGAAACAATAATACTATCAAATTGCGAACCTCATTCGTTTAAGAGAATGTCGGTTAAAAATGATCCCACACGGAAAAAATAAAACTTTGTAATAGCAAAGGATTTTTAGTTTAGTCGTTCTTGAGTTAAATCCAAGTAAAACAATCAAATTTTTCTACATTATATTAGTCCGTGATGTAGAACATATCTCATTGATTTCTTTGAGCACAATATATTGGGTGACATATTGTTGGTATATATTGACTGTTGCGAACAAACTTGCATTGTTTTATTCAAAATATTAGAACGCTACGTGCTTCGTAAGGTTTTCAGATCGAATCATGCTAGAGAATACATATGATGAGAAGACGTTGCATAATATATGCGACAGAAATGCAAAAGCAGATGTTATGCTACAAATTGCCTTTGATTTCTTGAACAGAAAAGTCAAACAAAAGATATTTAAATTAGGTTCTTTAAAAGGCCTTTTCTAAGAACAGTAAATGCTTATTAGAAAGACAAAGGAAATTAAACTGTTGAGTGACGCGCTTGCTTCGAGCTATATAAAAAAATTGATAAGAAACTGACACCTCTCTGTAGAGCTGAAGTATCAGTAAATAATAAAGTTTCGAGGGCGACTTTCGAGTGACTAAATAGGTACTACTACAACCCTTTCTTTACAAATTAAGATAATTATTTACAAAGGTAGATCAAATTATTATAACTTCAATTATTAATCATTGGTCTTTATTACATTGAAGTCAATAAGAATACATTTACAATAGTTTCCTTGAATACATTTGAATAGATATAGGTAGTATCCAATATCTTTTCAGGGTTAAGTAGCTTTCTGTATCTGTAAGTAAGAAGGATTTTGAAATCTGCCTTCCGAGATACTTGTGAACTTCAACTGATACCGGGTTTAATACTATAAGAGTGGAAACGTAAAAAACGGAATTATGACATACAAGATTTTTTCTTTTATGCAATCGTTGGCAATGGTGGTGGTATTTGCAGATATTGCAGATATGGTGGGTAAGGTCGTAAGGCTTCCTTACCGTATATTCAATTATTCTAAACTTTTTATTCAAGTCAGCAACAGTATATAATCTTTGATTTGTAACGTTAAAAATGTTTCAAAAAATATTCAGGAAAACTAAATAGGTCATACCTAGGCATTTTGAATAACATCATCGTCATCATCATCATCATCATCATATCCTATGAGGGTTCAGGCTATAATCCACCACACTGGCTAAGTGCGGGTTGGCAGATGTCACATGTCGTCGAACTTTTTTTGATTCTTGCATATGCCGGTTTCTTCAAGTTTCCTTCATCGTTTTAAGCATTGGTGATGTCATCTACATGTGCAGATAAATAGATAAATCAACTTATCGACTTTGAAGTCCGAGGTTCTCACCACTGAGCCACCACTGCTTTTTTTAATTTCCTTCAACCTAGCCTGTTTCTCAATAACAAAGTATATCCAATTCAAATGTATTTATGAATCGGATATTAAAATTTACAAAGACCTCTTCTGTCTTTGAATGTATGAGTGTATCTTTTAAATATTATCATTATTTTGTTTTGTTGAACGTTGAAATGTTGGATAAGCTAACAAAGTGTCGTTTGCAGGGCGCACGTGAGAGAATGGGGTCCTATTGGATTAGCAAATAATATCCCTTTGTTTGAAGGCTGTATATTAAATTGTGGTCCGTTGGAAGTGCACGTAATGGTCGGTTAAACGCTGAGTTATAAGGAATGCCGTAATGGAAATTAATTATTTTAACAGCTCTTTGTTTTTAAATTGGAATAATAGACGTATTTTTACCCCTTTTTACCGTAAATAGGTAACTTATCTAGAAAAGACATCAATCAAGTTTTCAAATGGTAAATTACTGCGGGAAATTAAAAAGTTTTATGTATTTTTAGATTACCTGCCAAGATTTAACTAGATCAGTGAATGTCAATACGCATTAAGAAGTTTTAAATGGGTGAGAAGTTTGTACATTTATTCGCTACTTTACAGAAGAATGGCAAACGGCCTTTGGTCGGTTTGAACATTTTATGAAGTTCTTTATTATAAAGAGTTAACCTTAAAGTTCTGATTGGTGATTCACTGATGGAAATAGGAAGTAAGTGTTAATAAGTTCAAATGTTTTTAAAAGCGAATAAAACAATTAATTAATCTGTCTTCTAGTTGCGTGTTAATTTAATAATTATATTTATGTCATTTTATTTATACAACAACCAACAAAGACCCATTTTGTAACAATTAATTCTAGCAAATCAGTAATGGCACCATACTTAAATCTTCATTATCTTAGTCTTCATAAACTGTAATAACCACTTACATGGTTAAATCGCACTTCACTTGAACTAGCTTTCACTTTATCACATTGAGAATCACTTACAACAATTATATATATGAAGCTGAAGTTTGAAGAATATAAAAACCGTTATGTGATAATTTAACCCGCGAGATTTCGAACTATCGAAATATTATGATAACTAGTAGGTGGGTGTTTCTTCAAAATGGTCTAAAAACTGTTTCCATCAAATTATTTTGTTATTTTGAATCGCTAAAATTATTACGA
>NC_052116.1:578656-631754 GCF_012273895.1 Zerene cesonia | reverse complement strand
GCAGAGTGCATTTAGCTATCACGAACCAACAAGCACTAAGGTTTAAAAAAAATATGAAAAAACTGCTAAAAATAATATGTTTCGAAGATTTACCCAGGTACGTTAATTGCGTCTTACACTATAACTGATTATTTTCCTATTGATTATAATCAATCAACGTAAAACTTTTTAATTGTGAAATCGGCTTGGAATAGATATTATCGGTTAGGCTGGATTCGTTTAATTTAAAAACTCTTACAAAAACAATACACTGTTATTGCGTAAACGTATGTTTTTAGCGTTATCACGCTACTGGACGCTGGACCTTTATAATGTAGCCTCTTACCTTGGAAGAAAAGATTGCATTTTTTTCTAAATATAAAAATCATCTACAATATATACTTAACTGTTTTTAACAGTGAATATTGTTCCGTTATATATAATAATGTTACCTATTATAGAAGTAAATCAGCCCTATCTAATAAGAGTGGATTCTAATCTTAACTGATAAAGTCAGTAGTATTTTCTGGTATATGAGAGGTTGAAGTTTAACATTGTCAAGTACAAACAAAGCACTTCAGAATGTAATAAGAACTGAATCTTATATAAATACGCGGAAAAACAACTACAATTCAGAAGCAAAATGGCGCGTCTCAAAAGTTTCCTAGTCTTTCTGTGTTCACTTGCGGCCGCTTCTCCAAAATGCATCACAGACGTTGACAGTGCGAAAGTTGAACTGGAAGAGTATATATCTTTTACGATACCTGACATAAATCCACGGTACAGGCTCCACTATCATGTCATGCCGCCTGTTGGTTGGATGAATGACCCGAACGGCTTTTCTTTCCACAAAGGGGAATTCCATCTTTTCTACCAATACTATCCATACGACAGTATATGGGGCCCCATGCATTGGGGCCACGCCTCAAGCTATGATCTCATACATTGGAACCAACTTCCAACAGCTCTTCTCCCCGGGGAGGAACAGTGTTTCTCAGGCAGCGCAGTTAGTGTCGGTGAAACCATGACGTTGATATATACAGGCCACGTGGTAACGGATGTGGAGCCATTCTACAATGAGAGCCAATACCTCGCATTCAGCGATGATGGCGTTTACTTTCACAAATATGCTGGTAATCCTGTTCTGCCCGCTGCACCAAATGGATCGCCTGACTTCCGCGATCCTAAAGCTTGGAAATATGGCAATGAATGGTACGTTATACTTGGCAGCAAAACTTTGGACCAACGCGGTAGAGTTCTGTTATACAAGTCGAAAGATCTAAAAGACTGGGAATTCTTATCTGTGATAGGAGAATCGCAAGGAGATATGGGATACATGTGGGAATGTCCTGATTTCTTTGAACTAGACGGTAAGTTTGTTTTATTGATGTCCCCTCAGGGAATGCAGCCAGAAGGCGATCGATACAAGAATACATTCCAGAATGGTTATATTATTGGCAGTTTTGATTATGAAACGTACGAGTTCCATCCAGAAGTTGAATTTCAAGAAATCGACTTCGGCCATGACTTTTACGCAGCACAAACAACAGAACATAATGGCAAGCGGTATTTAGTGGCGTGGTTCAGCATGTGGGAAGTTCCTCACCCAGAAGACGTGGACGGTTGGTCAGGTGCTATGACATTAGTTAGAGAGCTAAAACTGGTTGGTGATAAAATTTTAATGAAACCTTTGGATGATATGGTCCAATTACGACATCATACTATTATGGACGGACGTCTATTGCCCAATAAAGTTGTTAACTTGCCACAAGCCACAGAGCTGATTGTTGATGCAAATATGAACCAAAGAGTTGAGCTATTTTTGCAGGGTGTTGATGGAGGTGGAAAGGTTTGGATCCGATGGGATCCTGTAGTTGGTAAAGTTGCTGTGGACAGAGGAAAAGGTGATGTCAGGCAAGTGGAATGGTCCCCCAACGGACAAAGTACATGGAGAATCTTCTTAGATGCAAGCAGTTTAGAACTGTTTTGTGGAGAAGGCGAAGTGGTTTTCAGTAGCAGAGTTTATCCACTGGGTGGATGGAAGTTGACGAATTTGAGTCGACTATCGTTGAAAATACAAGCTTACCATTTGGAACGTAGCGTTCCTGCGTAAATTAATTATATATTAGATGTAATAGTGAAATATGAAACGTATTTTTTTGCTGAAATGCCCAGCTTATTTATTCTCTGTAATAATAAAAATGTTGGATAATATTTTATTTATGTGTTATTACTTGATGCTGATCTATTTCTCTTCGCTTGTAGGAGGAAAGTTAATTAATTACGCCATAGTGTACTCTTGTACTCTCAAAATATTATCTAAAGACTACAATAATATCGTTGTTGATTACATGAAGTAATGTTTATTTTGAGAAAAATAAAAGTTCTTAGATTTTGTTACGAAGATACTAGATTATTTCCAAGAGATGAATTATTTTAAGACTATTGGATTTTGCAATAAGTGAATAACTAGTATAGTTTATGAAGAAGATTAAAATAGATTTGTGATTACAACTTTTTTAAAACATATTTGACCTTTTTAAAACAAACCAAGATCTTAAGACTCGAGCTAGTCTAACCTGCTTTCAATCATCGGGTTTTTTTTTTCAAAGTTAAATACAAACATTTATTTATTCAATTACATTTTCTAGAAGCACATCTGAATCGTTCGGAAAGCAGTTTCTGCACAGAGGAGCCAGCAAGAAACTTCGTAGACTTTGTTCTGTTTATATTTTATTGTATATACTTAAGTAATGTGTACGTATATATGATGCCAAACAACTGTCCTGTGGTTCTTAAGCGACAATGTCATGGATTTTTATTTCCTACATATGCATTGATGCTTCATCATATTACTTCTTTTAATCGAAATTAATGTTATACGATAGTAGATGTATGCTTGTATTTTATGTTCGTGTCTTATTCATGATAGATTATTTAACACTTTGTTATAATCTTTTTATATAGTTACCTCTATAGTATTAATCGATGTTTGATCTTTAATCCAAAACTATTTAATACTTTATTGCACACACAGAAGATAGAAAAATACACAAAAGAACATACAATAAAAGAAAAAACATGTACAAATGGCGGATTTATTGCTAGGTAGCGATCTCTTCACGACTACCATATGCAATGCATAGGGAGAGATATAGAGAGGCGAGAGATATAGAGAGACAAAAAATAAGGCGTTAGGAGAAGAGAACTGGGATAGTTATTATACGACGATACTTATTAATATATATAAATTCTTAAGGATTTAAGCATACATAGTTTTAAAACTACGCAACGGATTTTGATGTGTTTTTTTTAATAGATAGAGTGATTCAAGAGGAAGGTTTTTATTTATAATTCCATCTATTAAACTACTCCGAATGTAACGCGTGCGAAGTCGCGGGCAAAAGCTAATATATAGTAAAAAGATAATGTGACGAACTTCTTATGAAAAAAATATTATAATATTTCTTTTACTACATACTTCAATTTTTTAAAGCCTACTCAAGTTTAGTCAGATCTTAATTTAGATAAAAACGCTATAACGTGTGAAGTGACGTAAATGTTATGTATACGACCGAAATATGGGACAAGAAAACGTGTTGATCTAAATAATTTTATAGCTTAAACTCAAAACGTCTAAAATATATTCACTACAACCGGTTTCTGTGAAAATCATTTTGCTTTTTCACATTTCTTGACAAACACTAGACTTTAATTTTTAGTTTTATAGCATTGAAATGCTTTATAAATGAGAAATTTTTGAAAGAATAGAAAAAAATTTGATCACGAGGCAGGATTCGAACCTGCGTATCTTGCCTAACCGTAGCAAACACTACACTTTTTAATCGAACATGTAGTTACTAACATGATGTGACCAATAAATTCAACAATCTGCAAAATTCAGCAGATTATTAAATACAAATATTTGTCTGCTACTAAAAACACTTAGATATTAGTCCGTTTAATCCAATTTTATTCATTCTTTTTAGAATGTATACAAAGATTTATTATAAATAATCTCAATAATCAAATAATCTCTATAATATATAAATGTCATACGTATATTTCTACCCAGGTACTTCTTTTGTGAGATCGGATAAAATCTTTTCTCTTAATCCGATCCTTAAATAATTAATAGGAAGTAAGTAATAAGATGTTTCTTAAGAGAATACGTAATTTTTAAAGATAACAGTATCATTAACCTACTTTTGTAAAAGGAGGAAGTTAATTATCTTCGTCTATGTATATTGGAGTATATCTATTTGGTTTATGAATTTAAAATTTAAATTTGCAAAAAAATATACATTAACGCCTACCGCATTATAAACTAGTGTAAATAATGTCCCTTAGGCACAAACAAACCGAAAGAGTAGAAGAAATTCGGTTACTGTGGCGGGATCACGAGTGGCCGAGAGCGTTGCTACGGTTAGGGAAAAAAACGCAGGTTTGAATCCCGCCTCGTGATAATTTTTTTTTCTATTCTTTCAAAATTTCTCATAAATAATGATTAAAGCATTTCAATCTCCACAAATGGCGAATAACTATGTCGATATACTAGATATTCAATTAAAGAAAAGCCCACTTCGGCACCTCTTGGTGGTTGGAAGCTATGACGTCATACAAACTCTATTAAAATATAATAATGGCTGTGTTAGACTGACGAGGTTTTCATAGCCGTTGACGAAATACAGCGCAGTGCACGAAATTAATTGGCATCAGTTGCCTTCATTTATTAAATACTAGCTGTGCCCGCGGTTTTACCCGCGTAAGTCCGTGTCCCGTAGGAATATCGGGATAAAAAGTTGCCTATATTCCAGTGATCTAGCTATCTACATACCAAATTTCAGTGCTATCGGTTCAGCAGTTTTTGCGTGAAAGAGCAACAAACACACACACATCCTTACAAACTTTCGCATTTGTAATATTAGCAGGATGTAGAAAACACTAACAATGCCATTTTAGACGTATAAAATACTGCAAATTACTCTGACAGGTCTGGGATATATCAAATAAAACACCGATTAAATTAATCAATAAACATTTTTAAAAATATATATATAATACAAAACCGTGAATATTCTGTTTGTAAGCCAGTGAAAAGTCTACGAAATCCCCTTTTCATTGTAATATTCTTCAAACATTTGCTAACTAGGTGTAATGTAATGAATCGTGTAAGAAATGGCCAGCAATCTGTGCGAGTGGACACTGCATTACTGTGTCAAACACCGACAGTGATGGATGCCTTGATAATAAACACGTTTAAATCGGCTGGAGCATTGTAATATTGTGAAAGCTGTTTCTGGATGGATTTGAATTTAAAGTGGCGTTTGCCCAAATTGCTAGAACAATTTATGTACTTGGAATATGTATAAATTAACTAATTTAGCATGACTCTTCCTGATGGCGATACGATCTATGGATTTGTGGTACACTTTTATTTTTTATTGCTTAATTAACAACTGATTTTATTTTAATTGGGTCCTTTTTTAGTGGGGAAATCTTGTAAACCCACGGCCCCCCGGGGAAGAGGCCGTGGGTTATGTCGGATGCCTACCGACTTAAACCCCACTGGGTTTCGTTTTGTAAAGCTGCTTTGTGAAAGGGGCATGGGTGCTGGTTGAGTTGTGTATGTCAATGGTTATATCTTGTTTGCATTGTTTTATACAGTTAGGTAAAATACATACTTTTAACTGGATTATTTCTTTGCAATTACTTAATAAAAATACAAGAATTGTAGTGCACAATACTGCGTGCAAACAAGTGAACTCTCTGTCCCCTTGGACAAAAGAACGGAACAATGAGAAATAAATTTAAAAGCAGTCGTATTTTTCTTATAATATAGTCTTATCTTCTTAATATACGTTACCGTAATATAATAAACACCGTTTATTTACGAACCGACATGGTCCATGATCCATTCGTTGGATAAAATAAACGAAAACTAGGAAACAAACAGAGGAATCGATCCGCTAATCACGGACGGTTCATTATTTTACGGATTATGAAAACATTGTGAACTTTCTCGTTCCTGTTCTCGTTATCTGTATGACAGCTTGCAGCAGATGGATTATAATTATCGAGAAATATTACGCTGAATTAATTGTAAACGGATTGGACAATTACAATTTTTCGATAGGTTCTCTTAATAGTCCATTCTATCCTAATTTAAAGTATAAATGCGAAAGTGCATTTATTACTTTTAACGTATTTTTACAATTTTTGAATAATTTTATAATATAAAATCGCTCGGTTGCGAAGTGAAAGCCAGGCAAACAAACATACTTCCGTTTTCGTACAAATTGTCTGCAGTCTGCATTGTTTATGACATTTTGTATATACCTAATGGTAAGAGAACATTCGTATGGAATAGATATATTTGGTTATCATAAACAATTT
This sequence comes from Zerene cesonia, assembly GCF_012273895.1. Taxonomy (NCBI): domain Eukaryota; kingdom Metazoa; phylum Arthropoda; class Insecta; order Lepidoptera; family Pieridae; genus Zerene; species Zerene cesonia. Next base: position 625,379 of record NC_052116.1, on the reverse strand, counting down.
GATGTAACATATAGAATAAGAAATATTTACGCTACATCACGGGTGGCCAAGAGGTCAGGTTCGGTGAAATGACGGAGATGATGATTTCACGTTTTTTTTTTTATTTCAGAATATATCATTGCATTTATCTAGGTCAGGTGATACAAAAATACATACAAACTTAGTTTTCAAGGTTCATTCACTAAGATTACGATTCTAATAATGTATGCTATTGTACATAGGAACATGCCACTTGCTACAGTGTTACATCAGCGGATAAGAAATAGCTAACAAAAAGCTTCGAGGGTTCAAAAAATTTTCCACACCCGAGCCTGCTAATCACGTTGTGTCCACCCCATCCTAAGCAAATGTTTACTATATCGCCGTGTCCCTCACAGTTCAGTCACTTGCGTTTACATTTCGACCATATTTCTCAGCAACGAGCGCTGTAAGGTTTTAAATCAATAAGCAAGCGGTTTTGTGAATTTATGTGGTCGATTTCTAAAGTACAGTTTGGTTTATAGTTGTACTATTTTTCGCCCGCGGCTTCGCCCGCGTAGAGTTCGCTTATATCGCGCAACAAGGAGTATTTTCAAGGAGTATTTTCTTCGCATTAAAAAGTATGGTTTGTTCTTTCCCACGTTTAGTTCCATCTTCATACCAAGTTTCATCAAAATCGGTTTGACAATAACGAACTTTCATACAAACTTTCATCCCCTCTTTCAACCCTTTCTACCCTTTTTTCGCGATAAAAAATATCCTATGTCCTTTACCAAGTTCAGTTCTTTTTTCAGTTTCATACCAAATTTTATCAAAATCGGTTCAGTGGTTTAGGCGTGAAAGCGAAACAGACAGACAGACAGAGTTACTTTCGCATTTATAATATTAATACTAGGTACTAGACGCTCGTACCGGCTCCACCCGGATATCATCCTGTTTTATTTCAAACATTCAATCGACGGGTTTGATTCCCGGTGGGGTCAAACAAAAAAAAAATATGTCACGGTCTGGCAGGACACAGAAGGCTGATCCATCCACTTATCCATAAAGAAAATCGATTAGTGAAACAGATGTATATCACCTGCCCCATACCCCAGTAGGAGACACGGGACTTCACTTTATTTCGCCACTGATTGAAGTCGCGGGCCTAATCTAGTATGCAAGGTAATCGCGTTTTCGTTACATAATCTATTACGATAGCTTGTATCGTCTCAGTTTCTTTGCAACTTCACTCTGGCTGTTTAAGCTTCGAGCTTTGTTTGCTTCGGTTTTACCGTTAACTTACACGAGTACAGTCGAGTAGATATTGGTTATTAATTGAGTTTTTATATAATAACAAGTATGCAGTAGTGTGGAGGAAAACGGAAACGTGGCCGTCCTAAACAGACCTGGCGGCGGACAGTCATAGCGGAGGCCAAGGAAATTGGGAAAACTTGGAGTGAAATAAAAAGGGAAGCTCACGATAGGAGTGGCTGGCGGAACACTGTTGATGCTCTGCCCCAGCTAGGGGACATAGGAACATAAGTCAAGTCAAGTAAGTCAGTAGTGTGGAGGTGATATTGAACTTGTTTCATTGGATAACTTGTCGGTTCCATCAGCTAGAACATTCGTAAAAATTCTTATTGAAATATTCAATTTCTCTTAGGAAGTCATAAGTATTCGTCATTTATATTACATCCATTTTTGAAATTTGCGTGATTGTGTATTTTATGGTCGAGGATATTTTACAAAGATTATTATGCATTGATTTTATTTCGACGCCGAATAAAACTATATAATTTAACTCCATCTAATTTGCCAAACAAAACAGCAAATAGCCATTTCACTTACAATTATTTTCTAAATAATATTTAATTTAGCAAATCACTTTCTCACACAACTGTACATCGTCTGCGGGTATACGCAGTGTTAAAACTTAGTTTGAGGTAATGACTACCTTATAACTTAGAATAACAACAGTAGTTAGTCGATAATAAAGTTCAATACAAGTTCCGTAGTAATTTTGATCAACTTTGGTTAACCCTTTTAGATTCCACTAGCTGCGCCCCGCGGTTTCACCCGCGTAAATCCATATCCCGTAGGAATATCAGGATAAATTGCCTATATAATATACCGTTGTCCAGTTGTCCAGCTGTCTACGTACCAAATTTCATTGCAATCCGTTCAGTGGTTTTTGCATGAAAGAGCAACAAACACACACACATCATTACAAACATTCGCATTTATAATATTAGTAGGATTAGTAGGAATTACCCACCTTTAAAATTGTGAAGTTACGTGATTGTTAATATTGGAAAACGTTTGATCAATAACGTTATTAGAAAAGATTAGTTTATAATGCATAGATTAATATTTATGAACAAAATAATAATTAGAACCTTATATTTTTATTTGTATCATTAACAATCTATTATCCTTTCCTGCAGCTGGCCTAAACACGGTTTAGACCGCAATCTGTCTTGATCATTAAGCACTAAGCATCTTATTAGTAAAGTGCATACATTTACTTATGTTAAGGTTAAATTTTATTCGATAAAAAGGCCGTCCCAGGGGTAGATAAGGTGGACGGCTTGTTTCATGTGTAACCTAATACTTATTCAAATCTATTAAAGTCAGGGTTGTATATAGACCAGCTGACCAGCAGATATTATTCCTCGATATTATTCCTAAATATCGTATAAGAGAGTCTATGCTATGGAACATGAATCGTGTTCTGATGATGATGATATGTTTTGCAACAGGTTTACTGATGAATGTCTCCATCAAATAATCAATCTAACTCGTCTACTATATAAAAATAAGTCGGGATTTCCTTCCTGACGCTATAACTTCAGAACGCACGAACCGATTTCGACGGTTTTTCATTCGTTGGAAAGCTCTCGGGCTCCGTGAGGTTTATAGCAAAGAAAATTCTGGAAAATTTCAACAGAAAAGCGGGGAAATCATTTTTCACATACATCTGGTGGCGAAACGGAGTTCGCCGGTTTGCTAGTATCTTATATAATCTTAGCTATTTTGAAAATCGACACGACTAAAGTAACGTGGATTTAATAGAATTCTCAAATTCCGCTAAGCCTAGTTACGCTCCGGAGAATTTTATTACAATACCTAAGCTTTTGTAGGAAAATCCCTGAAGATACTTTGAACCTTGGGAGGCATTTATATCGATCGGGCAGATGTTTCTTTTTCAAATGTGATCTTTAAGGCTTTTTCAGATAGAACACGTATTAGCGCGCGTCAGAGCGCTAACCTGACGCAGCGCTATGACGCTCAATTGAGTTGTATTTCTGGTTCGAATGGAATAATTCTTATTGTGTTGAAATATCTGTTTATTATCATCATCGTGAGTGAAACCGCGGATAAAAGCTACTTTCTCATATGTTTTTTACTCGATTGTATCGTATGATCGATTTGGAGACAAACAAAAACGTTTATTGTTTCTAGAAAATCAAAAATACAATATCCATCACAGAAACCACATATAGGTATCGGTAACACGTGCCGAACCTATATAACCTACATCTGAGATTGGAGCCATCATGAATATTTCATTCACCCGCAAGTCGAGGTGAAACGCAACTATATAAGTCTCGTGTTTTCGCGATTAAAGAATTTTTTCTCTTACATTAGACTTAAGACTCAATTTCGTATGTAACAACGTCTGATCCCATAAGCTAGCGTTGATAATTTTTAGATGAATTGTTTAAAAACTGATTTACGTCAAATAAATTTCAGATTACAAGGCGTGCAATCCTTACTAATATTCTAAATGAGTTATATATGCATATTCGTTTTTCTTTCACGTCAGACGGAGTGTGGTTTTGAAATGTTTTTCTGTCAGGACATGGTTAGAAGGCTAGATGGAGACACTATTTTTTGCCGCAGTAAACATCTAATTCCCATAGTATTTTGACAGTACATACAAATATATTAATAACAAGATAAAAAAAGAATAAGAGTACAGATTGGGCGGCCTTATCACTCAGAAGTGATCTCTTCCAGGCGACCCGGGCAAAAGGAAACAAGCATTATTAGATTATTGGTATTACCATTTATTAGTATCACCATTTTTGAGGTTAATTACTAACCACACTGTCATCTGGCATAAAATCTATGAAGTAATTCTGCACGCACCAGTAGTAGCCGTCCAAACTAAATGTAAAAAAGCTATCGCATCTAAATAACCTAAACAACGTTCATAGTCCAAAAAAACTACAAACCACGTTGTTCCCTGAAAGGTTACCAACCCAAAAATGATACATAAAGTTCCGTTTGAAATTTCAAATGCAAACAGAATTTATCCCGCATAAAAAGTTGCGAGTTTCACAAACTACCCTTGTTTAGATGATAGAAATACGATATACATGTAAAACATGGAACAGAAATGCTAACGTTCAGGGTCCGGCCTGGAGTTGCGTAGTTAATTTGGTCCATTGTGTCCGCGGGCCACATGCAACTGTCAATGTGTGTGTGAGGATGTAAATGCACCACGTGATGTATTCTCATAATTATCGTTTTTATTAACTATTACTTACTTATAGTTTATCCTAATTCTGTCCAGGTCGATGCTTTGTCATGGACAAAGCCAGGCTAAAAGCTAGTATTACTTAAGCTTGTTCGATATAATATTATAATATAGATACTGTAATATTCCCAAGTTTAGTAAAATTCGTTCAACAGTTTTAGTGTTAAAACAAACATATGAAAAGTTCACATTAATACTGTTAGTATAACTAAAGTTGCGAAGATTACAATGCAACCAGTGTACTCTCTCATAAAGGGATGAATATCCTACTGAAGTACAAAAAGTTCACCCTCGTAATAATAATTATTTCCTACTCCTACACTATAGAACGAAACGTCGTGCATACAAAATTTCTCATCCTTTTAGCTCAAGGCTGTGTTAATATTATGTCTGATAGTGATTAAGATTTTTCTTAATATAACTCTTATTATTGTAATGTTCGGGTGGATATAAGCGCCATCCATGCAACCATTGAGTGGTAAGAAAAGAAAACAAATTAAATTAACTCAAACACAACTAAATATTCAAACAGATCTTATGTAAACGCTTTCATATCGTTGCATATAAATTATTTACCACTGCAATAGTCTATAGCACAATATTGGGCCAGCTTTTATATAAATTAACTAAAATAAATCAAGCCGTAAGATTGAGGAACTCACTTCCATCAACGATTAAGCAAGCCCAATCTTCATATTCATTTAAATCTCTTGTTAAGGATTATTTTTCTATCTCCATAATGTTGTTTTTGACTCTTTTCTATGTTATATTGCATTTCTCTCCTCTATTATTTATCTTTCTTTACTGCATATTTATACTATCCTTGCTCCTATATGCTTTATTTCTTATTTATATATTTGTACACTTTCTTGTATGTATTTATACACTTTCTACCTTTTAAAAATTTATATTTCCTGTATCCAAAGGTTGCCTGGAAGAAATCGCTTCAAAGCGATAAGGCCGCCAAATTGTACAGTAGATATTGTTTATTGGTTTTTGTTAACTGTATGTGTTTTGTACAATAAAGTGTTAATAAATAAATAAAAAAATAAATAAATAAATCACGTCTTGGTATATACTGCATCAAAGGCAATGGCTCCAATTATGGCAGTATCAATATCGTTTGGATAATATTATGTAACTTAAACAGCGTAAGGTTCCATATAAATCATTGGTTTGATTGGACAATATAACTTCAATATGAGTAAATTGAACTATAATCGTCCATCATCTGCTTGAAAAGGGTCCGCTTTAATGAACTTCAAATAAACTACCATTAAGTCGGCTTGATTACGTCGGTCATTGAAAAGGGTCTTGGATAAGACGCCATGGGCTTTTTAGCGTCCAAAAGATTGATATAACTCGGGGTGTTGGTGCTTAATTACGTGATTTAGTGATATACATTTGTCAAAACACGTGAATACACTACACTCGAATGGAAGCTAGAAATGTGTGTGATTATTTCCGTATGTAGGTATATTGTTAGGAGTGGAAAGCCTGTGAGGATGTGGGAATAGTACAAGCATTGAATAATGAATCCTATTGATTATTTCGTTCAATAGATTTTAGTTGTTTTGTTTAAGAAATTAAAATACACTTAATGTATAGGTAAGTAATAAAATGCCGATATTTAACTGAAAAGATACTTAATTATAGTTTACATTAGTAAATACATATTATGTATATAAAATATGTCAAAAACGTGTATGTGGTGGTCGAGCATGTTTTGGCAGGAATTGGGCCAGCTCGTATCGGGGATTTACCATACCCCCACAGAAGACCGGCGTGAAATAGCATTCTGCTGTGTTTCGTTCGGTGAATGGGGCAGCCGGAGGCCCATATTCTTTTCCTTACCCTTCCCAGTCCTTTCCTTTATTCCTCTCACTAATCCTTTTTTAATCCCTTCCCAATTTTAATTCGACAATCCATTAGTTACGCCTCTCTAAATGTTCATGGGCGGTGGTAGCGCTTACCATCAGGCCCCACCAGCTCCATAGCTGACTGTGACATAAACAAAAAAAAAAAGATTCTAGGCGTTATCCAAGGTTTGTGAATGGGTGAATACAACTCCCACGTTCGATTGCATCGTACATGAGTTTTCTAACATTTTTGAGCTTAAGCATGTTTGATTTTAGAAAATATTATGTGTATCTTCTTCTAAATACCCAAGTTTTTCCATAGTAGGTACATAATATGCCTGGGTTGCTTGAAGAAATCGCATACAATCGATAAGACCGTCCATTGCACTATTATTGTTTATTAACCAAAGTTTCTGTCTAATTTTTAATGCAATAAAGACGTCATTCATTCTTTTACTCCAACTTTTATTCAGCCAATACTAGAGAAAACAAAGCATCGAGAAATACATATCTACTACTTTCTAAAGAGCAGATGTATGACACAGCGTTTCCCATTGGAATAAAGGCTTTAACCCCATCGCAATAAAGTCTTTAACACAATGGCTGCATAACTATCCCTCGAGTACAACTAAACCCCTTCGCATGAATTTACATAGAATCCTTCAAAACAGAGCTCTCATTCGAAACAAGATACGTGCCCGTTAATAAATACATACAATTTATGTACTCGCTGTATGCTCCAGTTTACAGACAAAGCCACGAAACCTTGTATGTTTAAAGCTTATATTGCACTAGCTGTTGCCCGCAGCTTCGCCCTCGCGGTCCTAATAAATTTTCATGATACAAACTTTCATCCTCTGTCTTATCCCCTTGAGGATAGAATTTATCAATATCATTTCTTAGCGGATCTGCATGACAAATTTCAGCCCGATCTGTCCAGTGGCTTGGGCTGTGCGTCGATAGATCATTATGAATTCTTAATAGTGCTGGGAAGGTTTAAAGAGTATAAAAATATGGAAAATATGTCAAAATGTATGTGTGTTTGGTAAAACCGTTTAAAATGGTTTAAATGTTTATATTAAATACATCTCTAAGAAACTATCAAGTTTTTGCCGACAGGTAGAAGCAACATTCCGAAACAGTAGTTTGGGTCATAAATAATACAATTGATATTGAAATTTTGCGATACATGTGTATTTTTACAGTGTGTTTTGTGAGATAGACACATTGTCTAGATAAATTAGGGGTGTCTTCTTACTTTACATTCCTGTTGTATTCACTTGTAAAGATTAAATTTAACAATCGAAAGCTATTTTATCGCAAGATAGCAAAATGTTTCCTTGAGCCCAATCGTAAGGTATTCCAATTTCGTTCGAGACTGCCGCGATCTCGAATATTGCTTTGTATATAACCCGCCAGAAGTCTGCTTGGTGATGGAATAAATTTTCTGAAATTACTTAATTTTTGGTATCAAATTTTTACAAGGTGTGAGAAATCTCTTGTAGAAATGTGTTTGTTCAGAGCACCCTTAAAATATGACATTATTCCTTATAATATAATTACGTTTGTATTAAGAAGTATTTAGAATATATATATTTAGTAACTCTACCCACAGCTTTACCGGTGTGACCGCATAACTCTTGCTCCCGTGGAATTTCCGAGATTAAAACTATCCTGCGTAATTTTTTGGGTCATAAACTATAATTGAACCAAATTCCATCCAAGTTGGTTCAGTGGTTGAGGTGTAAAGAGACAGTCAGATTAATAGACATGGTTACTTTTCCTTCATTATATTAATTAGGGATAATCAGCTTAAAATATTTATAAAAGCAAATACATTGATCCGAAAGGACGTGTCAACAAAGAAAGATCTAGAAAAATATTTATGTTTTTCTTAGTAGCTACGCTAGTGTGGGTTGCGTGGGCGGACATTTCTCAAATCTACGTTAAAATATATATAAGATGATTGTAATGCTATTCCCAGATGTACATAAAGCACTTTTTAATACCTTTAACCGAGATATTATTTGTAGTATACCTAGTCTTGCCCTAGATTCTTTCTATTCGATAAAAGATACAATCTTACTAATATCCTATTAATATTATAAATGCCAAAGTTTGTTCGGAAACCGCAGGGCACATTATACTTTACAAGTTTTTGCCCGTGGCTTCGCACGCGGTTATTTCGGAGTAGTTTAAAAGATGTCGCTCTGTCATAAGAAAACGTTACGTTTTAAGTATGACATATAATATCAATCATATTCCAACGGATTGAGATCGGAACAACATGTAGGATCTGATGAAGATCTGATGAAGAACGAAACGTATTTTATCAACCCCATTTGGGTTGATTGAATTTTGTGACCTCGAATAGATGCGTGGGTTAGCGCTTATTGTAATTATATTTATTTATTTTTCCCATTTGAGTTGCATTTTTTTTATATTTTTTTTTTTTAACTTTATCTATCAATAAACCCGTACACAAACATTCGTTTAATACCAAGAGGATGGAATGTGATTCTTTTTTATAGTTGGTGTGTTTCAAAAATTACATTTCGCTCCTTACCTACTCTGTGTAATGCTTTCACATCAATTCTATTGTCTTTATCCCCCAGCTCTATGTGAATATGACTTCAATATTTAACAACTTATAGCGCGAAAATATGAAAAAGTAATGAGTTTTGTTTTTAAAATTATATCAATTATGGTTCCATTTTAATTTTGTCATTATTTATGGCCAGCCTAATTGTGCATGTATATATGTAATTGTATATGTAATCTTGGTGTTACAATATTAAAAAAAAGATGTACTTAATAGGTAAGAAGTAGTGTAGTCTAACGATAAACTTGTTGATAGAAGGAAATACAGATAAACAATAAAAAATAAAAAAAGATTTATGTTCGCAACGCATACGTGTATCGAAATCGTAGACTTAGTCAACCTCAGAGATAGTTACTTTACATCTGCTCATTTCGTCGTTTAAAGTAATAGTATTATCTTATCTGTGACATAGTAATATTATTAATATTAATATAATCTGTGGATATACGTAGGTTTATTGTTAACAGCTCCATCCATACAGTTCACAACCGTTTTTTTTTTTGTTACAAGAACCCACGAGAATATGCAGATGGGATGGGCGAGGGGGACGGAGGGGGAGGGGAGTTGGAGATGTATACGTTTAGAAACCTCTCCCTCACTCGTTCAATAAATACATTGTAACTCTCGTATTGTTAACGGAAATCTAAGTTAAACTGAACGTAATTAATTACTTGAGAGATTAATTTCGAAGTTGTTAGCTGATAAATCACTCGCGAATGAATCGTCGTTGAATACTGTTTATGTAACAGTAAGTGTTGTTGAATTACTGAAATTTGAATTATATATTTTCATTTCAAAGTACAGATAACGTTTTATACGGTAGCCTGAGCGTTCTTTACAAGGCACCTACCCTGGTTAGGATCTAGGGCCATACAGATAAAATGTTGTGTATTTGTTTTATAATATTCCTATGTGGTAGTCGAGCACGCTTCGGCACGAATTGGGCCTGCTCGCACCGGGGAAGTACCACACCCCCACAGAAAACCGGCGTGAAATAATAGCATGCTATTGTGTTTCGTACGGTGAGTGGGGGAGCCGGAGGCCCATATCCTTTTCCTTACCCTTTCCAGTCCTTTCCTTTATTCCTCTCATCAATCCTTCCTATCTTCCCTTCCCAATATAAAGTCAGCAATCCATTTGTAGAGGCGTAAGGTCTGCAATTGACCTTATGCCTCTCCAAATGTTCATGGGCAGTGGTAGCGCTTACCATCAGGCGACCCACTAGCTCCATTGCCGACTATGACATAAAAAAAAAATATATTAAAAGACTCCTGTCTTGACTACGAAAATTGGATGAGTGTTTTAATATTTACGAAGCTTTTTGCTTGATGTAAGTAATCATAAAAAAACAATATGACCATTTTCTTTTTGCATCAAGCTGCAAAACCTATCTTATATTGCTATCGTCAATAAGAAAATGATGTTAAGGAGTGGACAATCAAAGACTAATGATGCTGATGATGAGACTCTTTAATGAATTAATAAACAGTTATATTTCTATCTCCTAAATAGGTTCTTGATTAGAAATTAAGTCCGGTAAATTTCAATATAAGAATTTATTATTTCATTGAAAGTCGCATGACAGCATTATGCACCTTTACGTACACAAGTATGTCCGAAAACTCTCTCTAACATTTGTCCCCGTTCATAATTGGTGGGACAGATAAGGTGACATGCTTGGGACACTAATTGGGACGGAAGTGATATGTGATCTAATGAAAAAAGGCTCGAGATAGCGATGAGGTAAATAAATGTGTGTTTTTATTTTGTTAGGACAGGTCTGCATTTTCTTTTATGTCATAGCGCGCAACACAGCTGGTTGTTTGTGTGATGGTAAGCGATCCCCACCGCCCATAAACATTCGCAAAGGTAGTGCGTCTGCGAATGCGCTACCCACTCTTAATTGGTAAAGGATAGGAAAATTCTTGACGACGGTAAAAAATAACTGGACCTGCCTTTCATGGTGTTAAAAATTCACATCTCTAAAAACTTTTTCTTGAAAATTCATATAATCTTTTTAAGTGCATATCAATAAATAATATAAAGAATTGTACGGTTGAAAAAAATAAAATTCCATGCAAATCATTGAACAATTTCGGCTTAAGACTTTTTAACGGATTTTAAACGCGATTTATTCATTATGTTATTAACCCGACGTTTCGAACACTTTACAGCGTGGTCACGGGAGACTGAGATGTTACATGTCTTGAAGGTCATACAAAAATTGTTGTTTGTGAACTACCTCCACCTATTTCTCCGCAGTTAGTACAGTATTTTTCCGGATGTAGGCAGTTTTGTCTGATAGTGACTAACATGGGGTCTTAAATTTTGATAACAAGATCCCAGTCTTTAATTTCTAAATATATAATACTCGCGTAAAATTAAACATAAGAAAATACAACATGTATTTAATTAATGGGTTGGGCAACTTTATTGAAAAATTGAGGTGGAATAGTTTTCGTTGCTCAGGCGTCAAATCCTCCTAGACTAGAACTGCAAAGATTTGTCGAACGATTGTTTCGGTATGTAGAACCACTAATTAAAAGAAAAAGTTAGAAAATTATAAAGGAATTTAAATAATTCGATCACAAGGCAGGATTCGAACCCGCGTCTTTTTGCTTAACCGTAGCAACGCCTTCCCTCTCGGCCGCCAGTGATCCTGCCTCGGCAATCGAATTTCATCTATTCGTTTTGGTTTCATGTGCCTAAGGGACACCCTACCGATTCTCTTCTTTTCTTAATAAATTTCTCATTTATAAAGTACTAGCTGCGCCCCGCGGTTTCACCCGCGCAAGTCCATATCCCTTAGGAATATCGGGATATAAAGTTGAGCATATGTTATTCCAGTTGTTTAGCTATCTACGTACCAAATTTCTTTGCAATCGGTTCAGCAGTTTTTGCGTGAAAGAGCAACAAACGCACACACATCCTTACAAACTTTCGCATTTATAATTAATATTAGTAGGATTTGAATGCTATATAACTTAAAAATAAAAAGAAAATTTTCAATTCTTCACAATCTTAATTTGCATGTAAGCTGACCATTTTATATCCTCCATAAAACAATGTTATTGAAGGTTTTACGAGGGTTGTCATGTGAGGACGGCTGCTTAAGTACTGCTGGATGTTTCCAACAATGTGTCGTTAACTCAATATGGGAAAGTCGTATATATTTAGGCAAAGCTTTTTCTAGTTTAGAATACTTCAAGTTTTTAGCTTTTTAAGTATATATATATGTTACGAAATTAATACATCCTACTATCCTACTAGTCCTACTTCCTACTAATATTATAAATGCGAAAGTTTGTAAGGTTGTGTGTGTGTTTGTTGCTCTTTCACGGTAAGACTACTGAACCGATTGCAATAAAATTTGGTATGTAGACAGCTGGACAAGTGGAATAACATATAGGCAACTCTTTATCCCGATATTTCTATGGGATACGGACTTACGCGGGTGAAACCGCGGGGCGCAGCTGGTTTTTTAAAATTATGAAATTCAGATATTGTTTGTATATGAACTCAACTGTTATAACGTATGTAATCACATTTCTTCAATGCTAAAAAAGGAGGCACCACATAGGAGGCTTGTGTCCTAGCAGGGGGAACATATAGACTGATGATGATGATGACGATGAAAATAATTATTCAAATTCTACTTAGACTTAAAATAAACATTAATTTAGATCAATGAGCCTCCATTATTCCTAGCTACAATGTCTCATACAACTAAATTGGATCACAAACAAATTTGTTCTAGACGTAATAAACAACATTCCGTGTTGTTTTAACATCCGCGATATCAACTGTTTATTCAGTGTTATATTGAACGAAAACATTCGTTATTTTGATATAATCACAGATATTTTCAGCTTAGATACGGCAAGAGTGAGAACAATCTATATTTCTATTTATCTAATCTAGCTTTTGTTTTTTTTTATGTTACAGCGGGCAACCGAGTTGATGGTTCGCTTGGTGGTAAACGAGAGCCATCGCCCACGAAAATTTTTAGAAGCTTTAAGGGGTAAGGGAACGCATTGACGACAGGAATAAAGTAATGGAAAATAAAAAAAATAGTATTGGAAAGGGTGAACAAAGAAAACGGACCTTTTTGACTTCTTTGGCTTCTATTTTAAAAGTTAAAAAACAAACACAAAACTTAATCAAATCCAACCGTTGATAAAACCTCGATTTTTATTATTTGTTGATAAAAACTTGAAAACGCAAAAGAAATACATAATCTTTGAAATTTTAAACTGTGTAATTATCGCAGTTCATAAAATATAGCGGTGGCAAAAAGTCGACCAAACAGATAGACAGATAGACCAACTAAAAACTTACATGGATCTGTGGTGCCTGACAAATAATATTTAGTTAAATACAACACAATAAGTACATCACAGAAGCAAAATATAAAGATAGATGGTAAAAGGACAAGGGGTCAAAATATTTAGTTGTTAAAGTGGGACAAATGCGCCATCTAGATTTTGTAAGACCTAGGTAACTGGAGGCAATTTCGGTAACGCTAAAAACGTTGATTTTTGTCATAAATTAAATTTCACTTTTGCATTTCGAGACAGCCTGAGATGTGGTTAAATGAAATGATATTAAAAGTCGTCGACCTCACACAGTATTTATTATTTAACTAGCTAACGTTCGCAACTTTTCGTGATTATTAAAGAGATAATCTTTTTCTTTCTTATTCGTCGTCAGTTGGGTTCACAAAGCAGGTGAAATAGTAGCATGAGTGGGGGAGCTGGAAGACCTTTTCCTAATACTCACCTTTCCCTGCCTCACGTTTTCCTTACCCATTTTTATTATCCTTTTCTCATTTGTCAGCTAGTGTCTGCCATATCAATTTGGCCAAGTTCTGATAATTTGAAGTCGGAAAAGTATTTTGTTAAACTCAAACATTTATTTGTTCAACTAGACTTCCTATAGAAGCAGTTTTGAATCGTCATATTACACAGTTATTTACAACTGGTTCGGAAGGCCGTTTCTACAGAGAAGAGCCGGCAAGAAACTCTGTGGTTGCTCTTTTTAAATAACATAAATTTTACATTTTAATGGTACACAATATGTACATATAATATGTTAAAACAATTATTTAAATTTATTTTCAATTTAAATCTACGTTAGCGTAATTCTTCACGTGGTAGATGTCACAAGTATCCGATCATCGCGCAAACAATAAATCATAAGAACCGGATGATCCGGACACGATGATATCCGGACCGGTGCCGGTTAAACAGAGGATAGCCCTTAATAAAGGCACTGCTATGTTGCTATGCTATGACAGTTTCTCGATCGCGTTTTGAATGTTTTTTCATGATGTTAAGAAAATAGAATTTAATTGAGATCCTACTTCATTTTTGGGACATTAGTTGAAAATGACTAATTTTGAGTAAATATAAGTACAAATTTATATTATTTCTATCTGAACGTTGGAAATGCCGTAGTATAAATGTAATTTATTAGTTGAATTATTGCTTTTGTCTAAAAGACTTTTACGATATTTAATTAAATTAGTAATCCATAGGTATAGACTGAATTGACATGATTTTAAAAGAGCAACTACAGAGTTTTTTTGCCGGCTTCTCTGTAGAAACTGCTTTTGAAACTGGTGGTAAATGGTGAAACTGTGTTGGAATGAGTTAAAAGTAAAATAGATGTTTTAGTTTGAGCTTGAGTTTTAAGCGTCTAACATAACCTAAACTTAATTTAAACTTATTATATTTAGTATTTTCTTGTGTTTGATTTTACGCGAGTATTATACATTTAGAAATTAAAAACTTTTTAACGGATCTTAAACGCGATTTATACATTATATTATTAACCCGACGTTTTTTACGACGACACTTTACAGCGCGCGTAGTCACGGGGAGGTCAGTCAGGTTTATTTCTTATTATATTTTCTTATAAGTACACACTATTTCAATAATTATCATGTATACATGAGGATATTTCATCTCTAGCTATTGCTAAACCTAATTATCTATATTTCCTTCCTTTTAAGTAACGCTTCGTAAAATAGCGGACCACCTCCTTGGTACTGTGGTTAATACGTGAGCGAATTGAGGGGTCCTGGGCTCGATTCCCGGTGAGGACGCACAAAAGAAATATGTCTCGGTCTGGCAGACACACAAGGCTCATCACCTACTAGTCCATAAAGAAAATCGATCAGTGAAACAGATGTATATCATATGCCCCATACCCCAGTAGGGGACACGGGACTTCTCTTTTACGGCAAATACCGAACCGTTATTTTTCACAATAATTTAATGTAATAAGAAGACGTTTTTAAATAATCGTGTCCATATTACAAAGTGAATTAAATTAATCCAGCTGCTGCCCGCTTATTCTTATTAAAAACTAGCTGCGCCCCGCGGTATCACCCGCGTAAGTCCATGTCCCGTAAGAATATCGGGATAAAAAGTTGCCTATATGTTATTCCAATTGTCCAGCTGGCTACGTACCAAATTTCATTGCAATCGGTTCAGTAGTCTTACCGTGAAAGAGCAACAAACACACACACATCCTTAGAAACTTTCGCATTTATAATATTAAGTAGGATATTAAAGACGAATTTTAATTTAAAGATGAAATTTGTTTTGAAAGTTAATATACATTCGTAAGATAATAACGTAATATTAATAACACCTCCCTGAGCATCGCATTTGACGAGACAAATAGATCTGTGCTACGTAATATTGCTGTGCTCGGATATATTAAAAAAGTCCTAAAGAAATTGAGATGACGTTTTAAACACTTATCTTGAATGACTGCTTATAGTGTGTATACACTGTAAAATATTATGCCTATGGACCTTGGTATATTCTAATAAAATAAAGCTGAAAAGTTCCTTTGCATGCGCTTACCTTAGGAACTATGGAGTGATTTCAAAAATTCTTTCACCGTTCAATATACGACATTACATATTTATATTTTTATTCAAATGGACGTTACATTTTACATACAAAATTATCGAATATCTTAATGGGATATTCAATTTACGACATCTTTAAATTGATATATGTACTTAGAATAAATTTCATTAAACGGAATTGATAGGATACATATCTAAGCTGTGACTGATAATATGATTAAATATATATCGAAGATTTCTATGTATTCATACAAAACTCAAGTCACGTTCTATGTTTATTTAAACGCGAACGAAGCCAAGCGTTTGTAGGATGTTTTGTGTCGAAATCTCAATAATCCAAGCCAAAACGATATGAAGCAATAAGCCACGTAGGGGTGAAATAGCTGAAGGTTTCATTAAATAGAGGCTATATATCATGGGGTAGGCAATTACGTCCTCCACAGAAAAGCAACGAAAAACTGGAAAATGCCATTATTTGGCACATTATTTTTTATTGAAATATGTTGAGCACGACTTTGCGGATTGTCTACTTCATTTTTAGAGGATTAGTATCCATCGAGTAGCTGAAGCAGGAAATTATCTGTCGAATATGATGAAAGGAAAACGTGTTGGTATTGAAATTTTTGGGCTTATATACTGAATTGTAAAATGAGGATTCGCAAAGATATCATTATAAGAAAGAATAGTATATATACGTCGTTATTGAATAGATGAATGTGGTAGAAAAGTAAATAGTGCCTGATCTGTACTAGAAGCTTGACGTAACCCTCACACACCTGCAAACTTGACCTTGCGCGATCGCTGGCTTAGTACAAAATGCTGCCCATGCATTGTAAGCAATGTATAATTTAATTTGTTTGCGATTGTGTCTATTTTGTCAATATAAATAATGACATATGAGCGTTTTCAATTATGAGTGGCGCGAATGCTCGCGCCTTTTATCTGTTTTGTGGTTATTGTGATATTGAAGGTTCGTAACTCGCTCTTGGTCGTTAAATTAAATTAATTTATTATTATTATATTATTTATACACGTAATAAAGGAAAATACAGACAGTCTCGGGGTTTCAGGTTTGCGTTTCCCTGGGATTTCCGGAATGACAACTATCCTATGTCCTTTCTTAGATTCAAAATGTGTCTGTTATAAATTTCATCCAAATTGATTCAGTGATTTAGTCGTGACGTAGAGGCAGATTGACAGGGCTACTTATGCATTTAAAATACTAGTAGGCATATTAATATTAAAACTAGTCTTAGAGTTGTTCTAATGGAAAATAATTTTATACTTAGCAAAACTGAGTCTAAAATATCACAAAACATGACATATTCTAGAATTTAAAAAACTCTCATGAATTATTTTGTTTTTATTTATATTACAAAGCGAACAGTATCACAATAGACGATATTTATATAAATGAACTATTTGGATCTGACCTAATTTTGAAAGTTGATGTTTTCATAACTAAATAGAACAACATAACAAAACAGCAAGTATATTATAATTAAATTCTCGATACGTTGTCGAAATTCTCACTAAATTAGAATAGATAACGAATTGAGCTTGAAGATAAGGCATTTATTACATTCAATTTTATCCTATATTATCACAGTATATAGTTAACAGAGAAATGTCGACATCACTCAACGAAGCTGTTAGAAAATGTCACGTATCCAATATTCCACGATTACTTCGTTACAAGAAACATTTTCACGTCACCCTCGACGAGGAATTATCTTATTTTTCGAAACTCATTTACCAATATCGAAGCTGATAGAAAATCCTCCTATTTCTGTCTTGTACGTATCCTCTAAATATTCTAAAAGCTTTTTATTCAATAATGTGGGAGCGTCCTTCGCCCAGAGGTAGTCTAAATGGTTGAATTCAGGGTCCGCAATTTTATACATTCTCGCAGTTGACGGTAGTCTATCGTACAGCATTTTAACGTCCTTCTCACTAGATAGTAGATCATTTTCTGACCAGAATAATGTAATTGGTAGTGTGACTTTGCTCAAATCGTATTCTGGTGGCGTCTGTGAACCATACACTCGTGGGTTATTCGATTCATAGTCGAATTGCTGGAATTTACCACCGGATTTCACTTCTTGCGCGAAGTGGACGGCCGTTTTCCATGATGTACCTGTTCCCAGATTCCTCATGAATACGGGAAGTAGTGTCTTATTAAACTGCTTATCATTATAGCCGCAGATATAGAAAATCACATTCTTACACACCATAGAATCCATATTGTCTTCATCACATGAACTAGAAATCCTTCCTAGGGCAGAATTCTTTGGCATAAACTCGTGAGAGCCATATAGCATTTCCATATAAGCTATATTGGAAGCTACTGGTGCTAATGATTTTAAGGGTGATTTTATATCAGACATGAACACAACAGGTGCTAACGCGAATCCAGCTTTAAGTATATTGTTGTATTCTGGCCTTAGAGTCAACATCGCAAATAGAATGGTGGTGCCCATGGAATGACCGATGTATGTTAATTTTGGATCACCTTTCTTAATTGAAACAATGTAGTCAATAACTGCAGGAAGATCGTGAAGCGCTATGTCGTGCCAGGAAAAGTTCCAATATGATTTCGTATTCGTTTTCAGCCAAGCGTGTTCCTTGGAATATTTATTTCCTCGTATGTTAGACATCCAGACGTCATAACCCGCATCGGCTAGCACGTACGCTAGTCCTTTATCTGGGCCATTCAAGATCCAGTCTGCAGAACTAGCGAACAGACCATGTTGTAACAGCACTGTCTTCTTTGGAACGTCTTTATTTTTAGAATGGGGTATTCTATGTAGGTTTAAAATGTAACCTTCAGAAACGACTGTATGGGTCTCACAAGGATAACCGTTGCGAATTATAACTCCTGGCACTGAAAGCACCAAGTCTGGCTGTTCCATTCGAGCACCGGGTTCTTCTATTGGCAAATATGACCAGGTATCCGCAACTTTCCTACCACTTTCCTTAACACTTTCCACGTAGCTATTTATATCCGCACTGATTTTCCGTTGTTGAGAATCTACGTAACTGCTTACAGAGTCTTTCATCTTTACAGCCTCAATGTATCCTGTATTCAGGGCCTTCTCCACTCTGCTCCTTTGTTCGTCAAAAAACGCTTTCATGTCTTCAGTTTTATCTTCTAATATATATTTTATGTCCTCAGTAATGTCCCAGGGCTGGCCATTGGTTAGATATATTGTAGAAATAAGGAGCAATGCTTGTAAGTGTTGTACGTTCATATTATTATAACGGACTGTGTAGACTGCCTTGAATATTTCAATGGATATGATTATTTACCTAGTTGACCTGACCTCGTGACGTCACGCAGATAATACAGTCTGAATAAGTAAATTTAAGAGCTACACAGCGGCGTATTTGTGAGTTCAGAGACTTTGTGAAATAGCAAATTAGATGTTTTTTATTGCTTTCTTGATAGTCTTCATCTGTACCTACTATATGGCGAACCACCAGCTCGGTTGAAATTTCTAACACGAAAAAAAAACATTCTTTGAACTGTCATGTGATATTGTTAAGGAAAATCAATTGGTTTATTAATAGTAATTGGAATAACAATGTAGGAATACATTAAAAGTGTTCACTGAATTAAAAAAAACTGTCATACATTTTTAAATCACTACATAGTATAAAACAAAGTCTCTATCTCTGTCTCTTCCTATGTATACAGAAATCTTTAAAACTACACAACTGATTACGATGTTGTTGTTTTTTTTTTAATATATAGAGTGATTCAAGAGAAAGGTTTATATGTATAATAACACCTATTAAACTATTCTGAATTTAACACGTACGAATATGCGGGGAAAAGCTAGTTTTTAATTTAAAAAAAACATCACTTATCCTATCCTATCATATCCTGCTAATATTATAAATGCGAAAGTTTCTAAGGATGTGTGTATGTTTGTTACTCTTTCACGCCAAAGCTACTGAACCGATTGCAATGAAATTTGGTACTTAGATAGCTGGACAACCGGAATAACACATAGGAAACTTTTTATCCCGATATTCCTACGGGTTACGGACTTAAAAAAAAACGCGGGGCGCAGCTAGTATTAAAACGGCGATTATTAATCGTTCGTGTATACATCGCCTAAACTGTATTCAAAACACTATCTCGCATAAAAATTTTGTTTACTTACGTACTATAGGTCATGGACTAGATAAACATATCCGGTTAAATTAAAAATAAATAACAACATTATTGTTTTATTGTGTTCAATATTTATTCAATTTATGTAAAAACATTATTTCGTTTTTACACGTGTATCGAAATATGATAGCTGATATATAACTTACTTGAAAATGTTAAAATGAAGTGACTTTGTGATCGCTGAGAATTTATTTAAATTCATAATTGAATTTGAATTTTGACAAATTTAAATTCGACCTTCGTATTTTAATGAGAGAATTATATATGTTTGTTATATCATTCGATACGTAGAAGATAAAAATTTAGTTTAAAGAAACTCGAAAAAGTAATAAGGCGTTTATTGACAGAATTAACTAAATGGTCTCACTTGCTCTTATACAAGGTCATACAAGGAAATTATGTAATGAG
This sequence comes from Zerene cesonia, assembly GCF_012273895.1. NCBI lineage: Eukaryota > Metazoa > Arthropoda > Insecta > Lepidoptera > Pieridae > Zerene > Zerene cesonia. Next base: position 604,943 of record NC_052116.1, on the reverse strand, counting down.
TGTTAATAATAAGGATAATAAGGATAATAAGGATAATAAGGATAGTAAGGATAATAAGGATAATAAACACATAAAATTATTGTATTGACAAAATGTACATGACTTGAATTAAGTACGTCCGTTTAAAGTGGGTCAAAGTCGAGTCTAAATGAGTCAGTTACATACAAACACACAGGTGAAGCTAAAAAAATCGTGTTCAACCGTTAAACGTGACTTAAGTATACCTACATCTTATATATATAAAATTCTCGTGTCACAGTTTTCGTTGCCATACTCCTCCGAAACGGCTTGACCGATTCCTCTGAAATTTGGTAAGCATATTGTGTAGGTCTGAGAATCGGCCAACATCTATTTTTTATCCCGATATTCCTACGGGATACGGACTTACGCGGGTGAAACCGCGGGGCGCAGCTAGTATGTTATAGATTTTTTAGGGAATATTGCAGATAATTAAATAGATTTAAAAACTATTTAACTACTATGTTTAACATGACCTATGTATTCAAAGTTATAGATTTTAATTAAGATAATATTGCGGTAAATTAAATGCATTTAAAATCTATTTTACAACTATGTTATTTTAAGAACAAGCTCATGTTTACGTTATAACTAATAGGATGCAATTAATTAAGTAATTATTACATGATACATCCATGATTATGTAGAAATATAATTATGTAATCATTATTACTGATAAACAATTATAGTTTTACTCGTGACTTTTGGATTAGGGAAACTACGTGAAAAATAAGTCCCACTAAGTTATTACTGAAATGAAGGGTGTCATCACCGTCGCTGCAGTCACCTTGGTGACGCGTCTTTCAATTAATAAAAGTTTAATCAAAACCGCTCACCCAGTCGAAAGTATTGACGTATGAAACCCGGACGAAAGTCCTTTCCTTTCTTTTGAATACGGTTGAAAAATTTCCTTTGAATTTGTTATATTTTATACCAAGTTGACAACACAACTGACTCGATATCGACTGTATATTTATTTTCAGCTTTGTATTATTGGGCTTTCTTTGAGAATCTGTAATCTGTTACATTTTCAAGTCAGAATTATTGATATTGAGACGAGTTTAATAATATATTTCTATTCATTTATTAGTAGCTTTTCTTTTATTTTTAATCGGTGTCACCCGCGTAAGTCCATATCCCGTAGGAATATCGGGATAAAAAGTTGCCTATATGTTATTCCAGTTGTCCAGCTATCTACGTACCAAATTTCATTGCAATCGGTTCAGTAGTTTTTGCGTGAAAGAGCAACAAACACGCACATATCCTTACAAATTTTCGCATTTATAATATCAGTAGGCGTAGCAGCGAGGTCGCGGCGATAAACTAGTTTTAAATATAAAATGGGGTCAGTTAGACAGACAGAAGGAATCCTGTAAACAATCCGGGTTATGGGTCAACTAAGATAATAATAGATTGTATTTATCTATATTGATATTATATGTATATGTTTGAACCTTTAAATTTTGAAACGATTGGACTGATTTTATAATTAACTTTATATAATTTAGTTTAACAAAGGCCGCGTTCCATCGATACAATATTGTAATCATTGAAATAATGTTTCGTATTGGTTGTGATGGTTCTTAATCATCTCAATAGATGGCGTGGGGTGTCCCTTGACACTATTGGATTGATATTTCCATCCAAAATTCTTTTGTTAGTTACTTTTAGCTGGTTTTGTAGGATTCTTTTGCCGGCTGTAAGGGCTATTTTATTAGTAATTATATTTATTGATGGATTCTATATCGAACCAAGGATCCATACAGGTATGTATGTGCATTTTTTGTAGCTTGCCTATGTATAGTTTTTTTTCTAAACGAAAATATGTACTTAGTATATTTACTATAAAGTAGTAGTGAGTGTTTGTTTATTTGTTTGTGTCTGTTCTTTCACGGCACAACGAAGCGATTTTATAACGTAAATTTTGTGTCTGGGGATAGTTGATATGTTACAGAGTGACAGATATTTCATCAAAAACATCTCATTTGTATGTCCTGTCCTTCTATGTCCTTCGTCTACGCGGGTGCAGCCACGGTCGAAAAGCTAGTATGATTTGTATTTTTATTTTTAGTTTTAAACGCTTTTTAATAAAAAACCGTGTATATATAAATATAAACTGCTTAATAAATAAAAAAAAAATTGCTTCCATAAAACGTGGCAATAATTAAAAAAAAATTCAAACATCATTATTTATTTAGAAATATATTAGACGTCACTATTTATATTATTTTGATTAAAACACAATGTATATAGAATTATTCAAGTTTTATAGTGCTTAAAACGTATTTAACTTAAATGTGTAGTGATTAGCCCAGACATCTAGACTAAAGGTCACGGGATCCAGTCGCGTGTTAGACTAGAAAGCAATTAAGATTATCTTTTAAATCTTCGTTTTCGTCTCGTCTGTTTCAATTAATACTCAAATTACGCACAAAACAATTTATTAAAAAACTAATTAAAAAACTCGCGGTCATACCGCGATTCCGCAAGTGGCGTGGGGTTAGCGACATGTCGTCGAATTGTTGATGCTTGGACGGTTTCCCTGATGATTTCCTGATGTTTTCCTTCACCGTTTCGAGCTGCTGTGATGATTATCCACATGAACAGATAAATTGAAAAATGTTCTTTTTCCTGCAGCCTCAAAAGTTTTTTACACATTTGAGAGAAATGTCTATAAATCAATTTGTTTCTTGCACGCTCGCCTGGTGTCAAAACCCCGATCTATAGATTTTAGTTTCAAGGTCCAACCACTGAGCCATTACAGCCTTATTTATTAGTTATTATTTATAGTTATTAGTTATTATTTATATGTTATAATATTATTAGCGATGAAATAACATAGAGAAATATACAACAATGTTTACTGGTTAATTAAATAGTTCCTTGAACAGTAAATTTCTCACTGTTTCCCATAAATAAATTAGAATCAAATTAATTTTCACGTAACACAATATAAATTATATTAAGTTTCGTAGCAATAATCAAATTAAATACGAAACAATTTCAACTTCGGCGAACTGTAATATCACTTAAACAAGGTTAAAAATTGGCAATTTTTTATGTGATTTGAATTAATTGCGAAGTTTTATGATTTCCCTAGTGCTCGGTATTTATAAATCAAACAAATAAATCGTAGGGATTTATAAATGATAAATTTGTAATGTATAGTGATTTATGTTTATTAATGAACAAAAGTTATAAATTACGTTGCATTTCATTAAAACGACGGGCTTAATTTTTATTCTTTCGTAGTTACATCTATGTTAGATAAAATGATTTTAAGAATCGTTCTAACGACTCATAATAATAATAATAAAACACTTTATTGCACACACAAAAACAAAATAAAAACAAAAAAATATTCACAAAAACGCGGTACAAATAGGCGGCCTTATCGCTAAGAAGCGATGTCTTCCAGGCAACCTGTGGGTTTCGGAAAAGTTTGAAGAAAAAAGGGAAAAAAGAAAGAGAAAGGTTTGGAATGTAGAAGGAGCATAGCAATAGCATTATAAAAGATTATTAAAGATAATTAGAAAATCAAATACACGAATAAACAAAATATATTTTTGATCTGATATTTCAACGTCACATTTAAATTTAGTTTACCTAACAAACATTTTTGCTATGTTAAACCTTAAGATGCTTGTTTCATGCCGTTTCACCATCATCAGCCCAATGACGGTGGACGGGTTTGATCTAGAATTCAGGGTTCAGATTAATCCATTGTCGAGACTACATCTGCTAACCAAAGGATTGACAAATTATAGGTTTCGTCAACCACTCACTTCTCTCATTATAAAAATTAATTTAATTTTCGTTTCAGTATCTTGTCTGACGCTTTCAGTAGGAATAAATAAATACTCGTGATAATGATGACGTAGGTGAGCCATACAGACATACAGAAAAAGATAACACTGCGATATTGCTCAATGCCTGTACGATATAATTACAACAAAAACGTTTTTATCACAATCGGAGGCCGCGACTTCTCGTGCGGTTTTACCCAGAGCATGTTAGATACTGAATCCGGGGTGGGAGGTCATTAAAATAATAGTTGTTTATTTAAAGGTTAAATCAACTATTATTCTATATTATTAAGAGAATATATTTTTTACTCTTATTTTGAATAAACTTAATTTATTTGAAAACTATTTTACGAGCGGCAAGTATGTAATTATTGATGAAATATTATAAAAATTTTACAATTTAACAGGAATCGCTCACGCTTAGCTGATCGCTCATCGCTGCTGAAACAAACATAGGCTTATTGAGGCGTTTTTAATTGGTCCATTATTTCTTAGCAAAGTTTGTTCCAGGAGTCATCTCACGTAGTTACGAAGTGAGTTTGTTTGGCTTCAGGTTTATTGGAATTAAGTGAGTTTCAATTAAGTCTGTTGGCGTAAATAATCAGGTCATGTTTTGTTTAGTGATAGACAGATTTAATTAACGACGCATCTTTGCGATGACTAAAAACAGTGTATAGTGCAGTGTTTTGGACGTCAACTGTGCATTTATGCTGTGATTTATGAGTCGATAATAATACTGCAGTGCTTTGGTAGTCGTGTGGCTTCTTTGCTATGTTGCAGTTCCTAGCTATACGGCAGTGTTTTTGTCATCAATTGTTATAGGTAATATTATTGCAGTGCAACTGTGACTTATGACGTCAGTAATGGAGCATGTATATTTGAATCTAGGAGTCGGTAAAAATACCGTAGTGTTTTGAAATTAAATAAGCATTTCCACCCCCCACCTCCATCTAGTTTCAAACACATTTCGTACAAACACATCTTGTTGATGTGTTTTTACAAAGGACACGCTTTCTTTTCTCTTCTTTTCTTGTCAGCGGTTTTCTTGCGATGAATAAAAGTTAATTTATCATACAAATGGAAGTAATTACTCTTATTTGATTGTAAACTGCGTGCTAATTTGAAATAGAACAGACATCGAAACAATTGTGGGAGATACATCCAAACGAAGATGTAATTCAATCATTGCTAATATAAATTAGGCAGTACAGTTACAATATATTGCTTAATTTAACAATCCTACCCCATTAATACATTATCGTTATGTATATTTTAAGGTTGGCAACAGATAATAAAACTATTTACGATTGGCCCAATCCTAAATTAATCTTCTATTTCATTCCAATGTGTTAACCAAATTAATTGGTTCTGAAAAAAAAAAACGCTAGCAGGTTTGTAAATATATTTTAATTACATCCGTTATTGATTATATTTCAAGATTCTAAACAAAATATTCGTTTGGATTGGTTTTGTTTCAATAATCTTTTAGAAGCTGATAATACGCTGGATACAGCGAGTGCTTTCTTGAAATACAGGCTGAGTCACGTCCAGGGGTTTGATTGGTGTTTCAGAGATTCACAGAGATAAGTTTGAGCAATGTCTTTTATCACTTTTCGTATTTTGGAGGATTTAAAATCCATTTGAGACATTTTTGGATGATTATAATCACAGCTCCCAGTAAGCCCTAAAGTCAGACGTAATAACGTTCATTTTACTTAAACTCAAACATTTATTTATTCAATTAGACTTCTTATAGAAGCATTTTTGAATCGTTGTTACATGCTTCTAATGTTGACAACCGATTTTTTACTCATGGTTAGTCCGTCTCTCAACTTCATAGACAAGATCTTTCGACGCTTTTGGGAACGATATAGTTTTTATTTTTAAGAATACAATCAAATTATTTAAAAAATAAAGAGTTAAGATTTCTTTGTTTGAGATAAATGAAATCTCGAATTTATCAAGTACTAGCATACCTTTATTACCTTTAATATATTTTCATTAAATTATTGGGACAATTAATCGAAATAAAAACTTTCCTATATCTACCAAATTACACATAAAATACCAAATTTCATCAAAATCGGTTGAGTTGTTGAAGAGTTCATTGGGAACATACATCATGACACTAGATTTTTATATATTATTAAGATTAAGACATTGAAAATTCTTTCACCAGAAAAAAACTATATAAGTGTGAAATACGTCCTGATTCATGTCACGTTGATGTGAAAACTGTGAATTTTTTATACCACTCGAGCGATGCCGCGGGCTATGGCTAGTAGTTTTATAAGTAAGTGTGAATTAATCGAACTAGAATATCCAATCTCTTCAAGCTTAAGCCAGTCGAAAGCCCATAAATAATCGATAAGAAGTTATTAAGTATCCATTAAATTGTTCCAAGAATATGATGTCCTCTGAAACAGTTCTCTGGTGATCTTAGAATTGTAATTATATCTTATCTTTAATGGAAATACGTATTAATAGAAATACAAAGGTCAAATCATTAAATCTAGCTTTTAAAATATGGACAAAGGTATATAATTCCTAACGATTTCAAATAAAGAAGTGGTTATAAATTCAACTGTATATTTTGTGTTAGTTACCTTATACCTTTTTACTGGGAGAACCGACTGCTATAAATCTTTTTGAAGTGAAACTTCTTTAGAATCGTTGTGATTTCAAACCTGATGCAACGGAAAAACGACAGGTAAGAGACACAAATACAAAAATGTATAGAATGAAGCCGGCAAAGAATGAGACAGAAATATACATACTATTTTATTAATTCTTTTGTCGATTTACTGAAGTTTCACTTCTATCATGTGTGAATCGCACACACACCTTTTTTTTATTTTTATTTAAAATCTAGTGCACCATGTATTCCCATTTATAGTTCTGACAGTTTGAAAGCGGGTTAGTTTTTCGTGAAAATAAAAAAAAAATCCATTTAGTACGTTATGTCGATTATTACCCGCCCGACTTAGTATTTATCGTAATTGAAATAATATAAACTATCCTATACGAGAACGCAGAACCACGATGCCTTAAAGGTATAGTGTTATGTTATCTGTGCCTGGAGTAATTCCAGTATGGGAAAGAGACAGAGATAGGTCATTAAGCGCCGTTACTTTTTCTCACTGGAATTAGTATTGCTTTGATACTCATAGTTACCCCCTTTTTTTATTAATTTTTGTAATATTTATTAGAAACGTGTTGGAATTTAGTACGGCACTTCGAATACTGTTGTTATTTTATAATAGTTTTAGATACACATAATATTGTGATAGATTTATATTCCAGCCTACATATAAATACGTAAATAAATACTCGTCTAAACCAGCCGCCAGAAAATCACAAATTCCCAAGTCTATCTCGAACTAAACAATCCAGACTATAGTGTCATTGAAATAATTTGAACGCGGTTAATACACGCAGGTGTGCCTAACTGGTCGTAATTATGTGGAAACGTGGAAAGCGTCTTCTAGCGTGGGTTACGATAAGGTAGAAATATACAAAACGCGGCATTATTGTTATATATTTCGCATTTTGTATATTTCATTTTTTAATATCCATGTCGTCGAACATTCCGTTTTTGGTGGAGTCTGTTAGCTAGAGGATTAGGAACGATATGCCATTTATATGGATAATGGCGCCATTTCTCCGTCGGCCATTAACCAAGTCATATAGAGAAAGATGTCATCGTGTCATTATCATGTATAAAAAACCAATTGTTTGATGAAATGTCGCACAGAAAAGACGTCACTTCTAATACATAATCTAACATTGTTCTTTCCAAAACGGTAATATACTATAGCTGATTTTTGAAATTTTCATTTTGAGTACCTCTGTGATCGGACATTTGAGGTTTTAATTTACGATAGTATGACAATCTAATTAAAACTATTATAAAATTATCTTATTCTTTAATGTTATTATTTCAAACTATAAGGTAGATTTCTTTCCAAAGACAATCCTATAATACTGTGTCCGACTACATGTATCTCTATTAAATATACTTTGACAATTTTCTTGATACATAGACGTGTAGCATGTGTCTGAATCGCGCAAACGAAATATTTTAAGAGCAGAGCATATATACTTTCCAACACTTTTCCAGCGGTGTATTACCAGCCGGCCAGTCGTGCACACTGGTCGAGGATCCTCTCTCGATGGATGAAATCCCACTAATACTTCCTTCAATATACTCTGAATAATAAACGAAATGACGTAACAGACAAGTTATTATGTGACAATAATATTATGTGGAATTCAGTACACACCGATACTAAAACGTCATGTTTTTACTATTGAAAGACCTCAAAGTTACATCTACGATAACATAATAATATAAACTCACATTGTATTTATTTAGTACTAAAGTATTTGTGTACAAACAATTTGAAAGAAACACAAAAATAAGCGCTAATCCAGCGTATTTATCTCTAAGTCGCACGTAGCAATGTAGTGGGAAGGCAAGATGAGTTCTGCATATTTTAGAGTCCATTAACTCGCGCCTTTCAAATAGGAGAAAACATTCAGCATGCAAAATGAAACTTTTAGCGCTCGATTTAAGCGACACTTTCGCTTGAAAGGTGATAAAGTGTTTAGGACAAGAGTGAAACGAACTACTGAATTGTTAAGATTTTTCCAAAGTGTCTTTGAGGTTGTGATTGGAATTGAAATGAGCTGAATCGCATTGACTCGGTTCTTATCTTTTATAATTTAATAATACTGGATATTTGAACTATTTTTAGTATAGGAGTATTATAAATCATTATTACCTTATTTAATTTTTATTTGTGTTTAAAAATTTAATTCTGTACACTATAACTTGGATATTATATTGAAGAAAGAAAGAAAGAAAACATATATCGTGAATTCTCACTAGTATGTAGTAATACTCAACTAGACTCAATCATTTATTGAATTAGAATTTTTCTAGAAGCATTTTTGAATCGTCATAATATAGTTCTAATATTTACCTGGTTCGGAAAGCAGTTTCTAGAGAGAAGAGCCGGCAAGAAACTCAGTTGTTGAATTTTTTAAAACATGTAAATTTTACTGAACTGTCAATATGAAACGAACACATATTATGAAATGTTATGTTTCTGTTTATGTACTAGGTGTAACTGAGGACTACTGTTTTTCATTTACAAGAAAAAGAGGCTTTCATCATCCGATAACTTTTCCAGGTCCCGAACTTGGATGGAGCTGGTGGGACGCCTGATGTAAGCGCTACCACCGCCCATGAACATTTAGAGAGGCATAAGGTCTATTGCAGACCTTACACCTCTACAAATGGATTGCCGACTTTAAATTGGTTTGGGATTAAAAAAGGATTGGCGAGAGGATTAAAGGAAAGGACTGGGAAGGGGAAGGAAAAGGATATGGGCCTCCGGCTCCCCCACTCACGGAACGAAACACAGCAGAATGCTATTTCACGCCGGTCTTCTGTGGGGGTGTGGTACTTCTACGGTGCGAGCTGACCCAATTCGTGCCCAAGCGTGCTCGACTACCGCATACAAAACAAGGCCCGAACTAACCATTATTAGTTTACTACCATTAATTTTTATTAATGCGTTTATGTTGTTGCGAACTATGATATATACAATGAAGAGGGTTATTGATAATTATGATCTATATTATTACTCTTTTAATGTAACAGAATAGAAGTCGTAATATAGATTTCATATAACGTCGATGTTAATAAATAATCTTCGATGTAATAAGCTTTTCTTGATGGGTATTTATTTTTATAGACGTAACAATAACACTCGTGCGGCTTTGTCGTTCAACTGTTATACATTTTCTTGGATGATATCTTCTCTTGTCAGATGTTAAGCATAATATATTTCTTATATGATGTATCTATATTAGACCTCTAAGTGCCTGGTTTTGTACCAGTCAGTATGTTTGTGTGAGTGAGCTATTTCGAACCTTTTGTATTGAGTTTTCATACTGTGTTTAATGCGGTAAGCCTATGCATGGTGAACAGTATTGAGTAACAGTTTATCGACATATTGATGATAGACTAGCTATTGCCGTACCGTGGCTGTATTGAGGTCGCTGAACAGCTAATTTTATTTAATGGAATACTCAATGTAACCTGTGATGTAACATTGTTTTGAAAACAGCTGCTACTTTTTTAACAATAAACGAGACCGCCTTCAAATTGTCAGAATTTGAGTAAAATTCGAAGGCACCATCTTTCAAATAAAAAAGGATCTTAGAAATCGGATCACCCAGTCGAAAGTTTTGAAATAACAGCCAAAAAATATGTCGGATTGATAAACCTTTGAAATCGGTTGAAATGTAACGTAATCCAAAATTATTTTACAATAAACTTTGGCTTAATTATGTTTCTGCCGTGTATTTTTTTCTAGTATCTGCATATACATTCAACTATGATATAAAGTTAGTATTTAGTAATAAAACCTTAGAATTAGATGATCGGCTCTTGAAATTTCTTAAAATATTCATCCAATTCAGTGTTGTTATTAACAAACTTCCAAAAGTCGAGACACTTTTCCTGCGAAACATCATCCTTGCTATTTGGTGTGAAGTCTATTAAAACACGATGTGATCGCATCCCTTCGGCTTCTCTTTCTGAGAAATTTCTTTCAACACTGTTACACTGTTTTTCTGAGAAATGTGTTTCGACACTATTTTTTTCTGAGAAGTCTGTTTCCCCACTGTGTTTTTCTGATATATTTGTGTTCGTTGTGTCATTTTCTATCAAGCTTTTATGTGTCCCTTCACCTGCATTTAGTTCTAACACATTGCTCTTAGAAGCGAAGGTTTTAGACTTAAATATACTGCTTTCTTTTATTTCATTTAATTCGTTTTGAAAATTGTGAGGAACGTTCTCGTCCATTGAAAGTAGCGTTAGCTTCGATGCAGACTCTGTTATGTAATTCACGTATGTTGCCATCTTTTATGTGAAAGATTATATGTTACGTTTAAGCGGAGCTTTTCTGAAGTAAAACGTTTAGATTTAGAGTTTAGATTCCGTTTTATATATTCACGAATGAACGCATTTGTTTTGAAATATTAACTTTTTCTTACTTCCCTTCTTTCTTCTTCTTTTGATCACACAGATAGAGTGTGAGATATTTATAGTCGGGATAAATATTTGACTAATATTAATAACTAAAATGACAGATTGGTACCATAGTAATTTTTATTGTTTTTTTACCCTGTCTGCATCACATTAACGATATAAATAAATGGTATTAATAATTTGAATGATAAACAGGCATCGTCTTCCGGATGAAAATATTTTTAGTTTCCACTGGTTATAGCTACACTAGCTATATATGATATCACTAGTTGATGTCCGAGCGATAAAAACACATTGTATGGATACAAGCTTCCATCTCTATTTTATTAATTTATTCATAATCATAGACGTCACTTTAAATTTTTTAAAATCGTACTGGAAATGTTATTGTTATTTTAAGAGAAATTAATTTTCAGTTACATATGTATTATCATCAATATAGTTCGTCGTACTGTGAATTTGTGAATTGGTTTATTACGTTATGACGTGGCGTGACGTGACATGACATTGTCTTGATTCTTTTATTTTCAACACTGAATACGTCAGCGTACGTCATTAATATAAAATATATTAAAGCCCTTTTATGCATATAATATAGTAGATCTTTTTTTTGCTCACGTGAAATTTGCTATACCTATAAATATGAATGACTCTATAATGACCGGTAGATTTGCGTCTAGCCCCACTGAAGTAAGTAGTTCGAATACAACCCACGATTCCAAAGAACCGTGTGACATAGACTGTGGGGAGCCTTTGTTATCCCAACGTATTATCATTGACTTCACACCCCTTGACGAAGACAATGATCTGGTGCAGAAGAAGTGTGTAACGTTTTGGGATTTTGTCACACGTAATTCGGAACTTGAAGCTTTGGATGCCGTGCCTGTGAGTATTTTAAAGTGTATGGAATATATGTACAATCCCACATCAAACATGGTTGGAGGCCCGTATTAGTTTCCTCATTAATTTTTAATCTTTAATACACATTAGTCTAATCCTTTCTTTATCCTTTATTATGAGGTCGCAATGCATTTGAAAAGACAATATTATCTCTTGAAATTTCCTCGGGCGGGGTGGATGCTCCCCATCAGGCTCCTCCAGCTAGTAAGATGTAGATCTCTACAGCTCTCCCGCATCTGCGTTTTAGAAATAGTCGTATTACTTTACTATTCATTATTATAAAAATAATAACCCCAGTTTCAACAATTTAAGAATTTTTAGGTTTTTGGAACTGATTTTTTATTACTATCATTCGTTAGATAAACTCTAGGACATGCCAAATAAATAAACATGCATGCAAACATTCGAAAAACGTTACCTCTCCTTCTTTCTAATCGGGTAAGGCTTGAGTATCACAACTGGTCGTCCGTTGTTTGATTTCTCGTGTATTATTATATACATACTTGCTACATCGATTAGTTATTTCTTAGAGTCAGTATGAATACTAAAACTTAGCGATAAAATACTTACTCCATACAAAGTTCTGACCAACTATAACTATACAACTGCTTTTCCAGGACTTTAATGTTTACGATGACATTACATCCCCATCAAGCACCGGCGTGCCGATAAAATCTACTTCACCTGAAAACGTGTTAGTTAAAGAAAAAACAGCGGTGTCCATGCTTGAGCTAGTGGAGGGAAAAGGTAAGTGTTTGAATGAAAAAGTTATATGAAGGTAGATATTTATTAACTTGTAAGCGATCCACATGTGCTAAGGATAATTTTTAATTGAATTTTAAAAAAGCAGCAGGATGTCCTCGATCTCTTTGACTGCTTGTGTTAATTACCTCAGAATTTTCTAATTGGTGAACTGATTTTGAATCTTCATTTTAAAGCTATCTCTTTGACTGTTTGTTTATTACCTCAAAATTTATACTTGGTGAACAGATTTTGCCTCTGTTTTTATTTTAACGCTGGTGACTCTGCACTCAAAGCAAAAATACAATCAAATTAAGAACCTTATCTAGTATTTTCTTGTGTTTGATTTTACGCGAGTATTATACATTTAGAAATTAAAAACTTTTTAACGGATTTTAAATGCGATTTATTTATTATATTATTAACTCGACGTTTCGAAAACTTTACAGTGTGTTACACTTTTAAGTGTTCGAAACGTCGAAAAGAACCTTATCTTTTTTCTTTAAATCGGTTGAAAAGAATACGACTATCTAACTAATGAAGTCGAATTGAACAATAAATATCCCACAGATAGTTCACGTTGCGAAGTTATATGAAGCGCCATTTAATACGAAAGTTAGATAAGAAATTGGTGAAGTTTAATTAAGCCATTCCATTGTCCAGGACTGATAGACAGGGCGTTCGAGGGAAAGTTGCCGCAGTCGTATTGTTCCTTGGGACTCCTGGAGTATTCTGAAGAGGATTCTGTTCCAAACGTCGATCAGCAGACGGGTAATGTTTCAGGTATTAGTTTGTATTCAATTCGCGGTCGAAGTTTGCGTGCGATGCGATATCGTTGGGTGTAAGTGTCCGATTGAATGTCGTAGTGTTGATTCAGATTTCTGTAAATGGTGAGGATGTTTTTACATATGCATGTATTGTGTTTCAATTCCAAAATGATAACAATTTGGTTGTTATCACTATATTGTTTAAATCAAAGTCGCTTTCTTCGTCTCTATGTCCCTGTATGCTTAAATCTTTAAACCTTCGCAACGGATTTTGATAGGATTTTTTTTTAGAATATTCCAAGAGGAAGGTTTACATGTATTACGTCTATTAAACTACTCCAAGCTTAATACGTGCAAAGCCGAGGGCAATAGCTAGTTTGAAAATAAGTATAAAATTGGTTTTTGTATTCAGTATTTATAGCGGAATAAAGAAATTTATCGTTAGAATAAGCTTATATGTACTATGTACTTTAAGTTGCATTCAAATATGGAGTGTTTATAATAATTTATTTGAACATTTTATACTGTAGTACTATCGATCTGCCCTGACTCCGCGCGTGGTACAAGCCTATAGCACAAAGGGATCATGACCATCTATACATACATACATATACAAAAGTAAATTATTGCATTAAATAAACAAACTCTTAAGCTTTAATTTATAATCAGTAATAGGTATAGATAGTCGACTGACGATATCGTATCCTATAATGTAAATCAATCAAAGTATTAACTAAATTTATCGGCAAGATATCGATGTGACTGACTAGAATATATTAAACCGAAACTAATGAGGTTTCGATTGTAAAAACTTGATCAAAATTAGCATCGAATGATAAAGTGTATCTTGAATATACTAATATATACTAATTATTAATATGAAGCGTGGTGGCTCAGCGATGAAGACGTCGGACTTAAAATCGATAAGTCCAGCGTTCGAGACCAGGCAAGCGTGCTGGAAATATGCATTATATTTCAATTTAGCATATACTAGAATCAAAATTTCGGCGACATGTCATCTGCAACCAACACTTGGCCAGAGTGGTGAATTATGGCCTTAAAGAAGGTCTTTGTCCCAACAGTGGGAACATTAATGGAATGGTGATGATGATGATATAACAGATATTGTTATTTCGAAATTTATAGAAATCACACAAATATAATTCAAAGCCAAAGATTATATAGAAAAGATATTTTAGTATAGCCATACGCCATACAAACGTACAAATCTTCCATCTATTTATAACAAACGGAATAAATAAACGCCCATGCCGGTTTCGCAACGGGATTTCCTGACTCCTACACGCACAGTGCGCACACAAACTTTTCCAGAATAATATTGCTTTAACCCCGAGCATTATAGCGCCTTGATATATCTATTTATGGAGTTATATAATTTTTTCTAGGCGCTCGTCGCTCTCTTAAATCCTTTTAAATATTTTTCTGTATCCCAATTTTAGACATTTTTAATTATAATTTTTCAACGTCGTTTTATGATGATTTATAAAGACGTAAGAGGCTATGTTTTTCTTTAGCAAGAAATAATTTCCTATTTAATTAACATTCATCAATCAAAACATTTTCAAAGAAATTTTGAAAGTAAACGGGTTAACGTAATTCAAAACATCGTCGTAGCATTTTGTACGGCGCCGTAGCCGTCTCGAGTGGTTCGTAGAGTGCAGCGTAGCGTAATAGCCATAATTCGTAGCGAGTACCTTCATAAAATGCATTGCTGCGTTGGTGGCTACGAGCTGGCTGGCTATTTCGTTAAAAGTATGGTTTCGTAATGATGATGCAACAAGCTACAAACTACTGGAGGTTAGGGGCTACTTATAAATACATTCTTTTTACCAGACTGCTTCCGTTGGAGGTATGTTTTTCGACTGAATTTATGTGTTTGTTTGTGACGTTATAGGTTAAGCTAAAGCCCCATGGGATTAAGCGTTACAGGAATAAGGAGTTGTCGATCTATTATTATTTATTCAGATTGATTAAATTAAATTAATAAATGGCAGATTTTGAAGACAAATATGTTCAAATAGTTTATACTACTTAGTAAACTTGTTATATCTATCTACTTGTACCAGTCATTGAACAAAACGTCTGAACCGATTTCAATTGAACTTTGAATCGCAGTAATCTGATATTATTATGACTACCAGGGCTGCTTCCAATAAATTGTCATCGCAGTCGCGAAATTAAATAATTTTTCTGTGTTAGATGCAGGCGATGGAAGGTTGAAAAAAGTGAAGAGGCGAGATAGGAAGATGTCAGCTGATGGTACTGTAAAGAAGATGTGTGAGAAACTTCAGATGTGGGACGTGGAGCATCCTAAGTATGTCAAAGTTATTTTTTGATTAAAAAAGTGAAATCCCGTATCCCCTACCGGGGTATGGGGCAGATGATATACATCTGTTTCACTGAACGATTTTCTTTATTGACAAGTAGGTGATCAGCCTTCTGTGTCTTGCCAGACCGAGACATTTTTTTATTGTCTTCAGTTGGAATCGAACCCAGGACCTCTCGGTTCTACGCTCACGCGTTTACCACTGTACCAAGGAGGCGTTCATTTTTTGATTACACTTGTTAATACTTCTACTGAATCGGCTCCATCGATTCGGATGATGTTGTAATGTTAAAGAAATCTAAAAAATGTTAAAGATATATACGGAACTTATTGTGGTAGACATACTTTATATATTAAGTAGAAACCTTCTTAAACACAAGATGGAGAAAGTTAATAGATTTTCTCATAGATTGATAATATTTTATGTGTCAGCAAAGGAGCTGGTGAGTCGCCTGATGGTAAGCGACCAGCACCGTCCATAAATATTCGCAGAGGCTTCGTGCCTGAGCAAATGTATTGCCAACTTTATTAGATAAGGGATAAGGAAAGGATTGATGGAGGGAATAAAGGAAAGATCTAGTAAGACTAAATTGTGAGTACATTGACTATCTAAATGTATGTAAGAATATAATTTGAAATGCTTTATAATGTATATATGTATGTAAGAAGTTGAGAAATATCTAAAGAAAAAAATTTATCACAAGGTGGGATTTGAACCTGGGTCTTTTTGCCAAACCGTAGCATCGCCTAGCCTCCCGACCACCGGTGATCCCGCCGCAGTCAGCGAATTTCTTCTTTTCTTAAGAATTTTTCATTGACAAAGCATTTGAATGCTATAAAGTTTCAATATAAATTGAAGAAATTGAAATTTTGACGTGACAACGTCTTAAATTAGGTTGCGGCTCGGAGTCACTCATGAAAAAGTGTAACGCCCGGTAACGTTACGATGAGTCACCGAACTATGATCGGTCCGCCGCGCGCGCAGCACTAGAGAATTAGGCGCATTGAATCGGCGCGTGCTTGTGTCTCTGTCTCTGTCTTTTTAATAAACAAAATATATTTTCTATAGTTAAAATTTGTGCAATTCTTATTTTCATTCAATTCCTTGTTCCTATTGTGCAATTTAATAATATTCATATCAATAAATATTCTACCGAGAAAAAGACGTTGTCACGTAAAATCTTCGCCCGTAAAACCGACTTTACAGGCAACCATTTTTTTGTTTTACAGATACATAGAGCCGCCGGGTCACTCTCAAACATTAATATTTTGCAAAAAGCCAAAGAAATTGTTTTGATTTAAGGTTTCATTGTCTTTTATTTTATTTGTTTATTTTAAATAGCACTTATAATTATTGTAATTTAAAATCATGTTAAATTCTACACGCTATTTCGATTTTTAATTGATTATTTCCTTTGTTCATTTTATATAGATTGTATAATTAATGTAATTTATGTTAAATTCTATACATCTCTTTTTTCATTACTTATTTCGAAATAAATGAGACTTTTTCAGTTCTCTGCCTATTAATTGTATTATATCTTTATTAATCTGTTATATGAAGAAAATATTTCAATTAAATTTATTTAAAAAAAATTATCATGGGGCGGGATTCGAACCCGCGTCATTCACCCAACCGTGGCAATGCCTAACCTCTCTGTCACCCATGATCGTGCTTCAGCCAATAACTTCTACTCTTTCGGTTTTGTGTCTAAATCTGTACCTTTCTATTCTTTGAACTTTCGCATTTATAAAGCATTTGAATGCTATAAAGCTAAATGTGAAATCTTATTTAGTTTCCATATTATTATTAAAGCGAGTGAAAATAAGGTTCAGTGATAAAAATCTCGTGAAAACAATGAAGATGAAAACTTTTTATTGATATAAAAAATGGTTGCCTGTAAAGTCGGTTTTACGGGCGAAGATTTTACGTGACAACGTCTTTTTCTCGGTAGAATATTTATTGATATGAATATTATTAAATTGCACAATAGGAACAAGGAATTGAATGAAAATAAGAATTGCACAAATTTTAAATATAGAAAATATATTTTGTTTACTAAAAAGACAGAGACAGAGACACAAGCACGCGCCGATTCAATGCGCCTAATTCTCTAGTGCTGCGCGCGCGGCGGACCGATCATAGTTCGGTGACTCATCGTAACGTTACCGGACGTTACACTTTTTCATGAGTGACTCCGAGCCGCAACCTAATTTAAGACGTTGTCACGTCAAAAATCAAAAAATAAGCAGTCGTACAAAAATCTTAACTTAAATTCGCAAAGGGCGGCCTTATCGCTACGTAACGATCTCTACCAGGTAATCCTAACAATAAAGGAAAATAAAAATGGGTAAGCAAAAATAAGGCAATCTCAATTTCATGAAATTAAAACGCAGCATGTAAGATATTGCTAAATGCTCAGCTTCGCATTTTCTTCAATAATAAAGTTTGTCTATCAATGCACAAAAAGGAGTTGTACAAATTAGCGCGGAAGCCAGACGAGGCGTGTTAGAAATTTCTGGACTAAAACTAATGTTAGAACAGATGGCGCCGTAACTTTGTGTTCGTTGTGATTGTTATTAAAGTTTGTATGAAAGTGTGCTTGATAAATAGCGGTGCGGCTCCGTTTGGGTTCAATCGGCATATATACTCTAACTTAGAGTGGTCAAGTGCGAGTCGAATTTGCGACTCTAAAAGTGAAGTCCCGTGTCCCGTACTGGGGCATATGGGGCAGATGATGTTCATGTAGGTGATCAGCCTTCTGTGTCCTGCCAGACCGAGACTTGTTTTTTCGCGTCCCCACCGCGAATTGAACCCAGGACCCCTCGGTTCTACGCTCACGCGTTAACCCCTGTGCCAAGGAGGCGGTAATTTTTTGATTACAATTCGCGACACTAAGTGTAGGAATAAGATTAATAGCAACTGCTAAGAATTGGTCAAAAAATCCCATTGCGGATCGTGCCACCGCTGCTTAACCACGATGTTCAACCGACTGCAAAAACGAGAGGAGGTTATCAATTCGATTATATTATATATTTTGTGTTTGTGATCTTATTACTTTGTTTTAAGATTTTTGTTCGCTTGTATATTATTTGTTTTTGTACGCAATAAAGAATTTTCATTCATTTCATTTATTAATTCATACTTTTTACTGGGTAATTTTAAATGTGTAAATACACTATTAATCATTCTTTTTTTATTTGACAGCTGGCGCCTCCCATGTGGTGACATTAAAATGCAGTCTTGTTCTGAAAATTTGAAGGGAGTTTAGTTATTTTAATAATTATTATGATCCATAAGGCATAAAGTGTGTCTAAAGACTTCAAGGTGGTTGGTTAAATGCTACGACTTTTTTGTGATTTTGAATCAAAAACTGTAATTATTGGTAAACATTTTTGCCATTGTTTTTTGAGTAGATATTTTTTGATGAATTTTACAACCTCTAACCCAATTGAAAACTCAATTATAAGCGAATGTGAAGTCTGGTGAACGAATCGTCTTATTTAATATTAATTAAACTGTCATATTGTAATATCTGTTACATTTCGTTATCTATATTAAATACGTCAAGTCAAAAATTAGCAGTCAACACAATTCTATTGCACACATTTAATATAAATCAGAAAAATGATTCAGTTACCAAAAATTGAGCCAGATTCAAAGACCACAAGCCACTTATGCAAGTAATTATTATATTATTATTACCATCAGGCGGGATCGGGGTCAAGCCTTATTACCCAATAATAGAAAAAGTACATCTCATTACATACATTACATCTCATCTTTCATTTTTATACATCTATAATTGAAAGACACGTCTGTCTGTTATCTGTGTTGTACGGAGAGTCGTGTCAAAAGTATTTCACTGAATCATTTAGGATTTCAGCATATATCTATACTAATATTATAACGCTGAAGAGTTTGTTTGTTTAGTTGAACACGCTGATCTCAGGATGTACTGGTCCGATTTAAAAATTCTTTCAGTGTTAGATAGCACATTATTGAGGAAGACTAATTAATATAACATCAGGTGATACGTGGATAACACCACGGGGTAAAGCTAGTTTCCTATAAGACTTTTGTATATTAATTTAAGCAATTGGACTGCCCGATCTGATTTAAATATATTTTCGGTTTTCTTACTCTATAACTCTGTGGGTTTTCAACCAATTGACGAGATTATTTTTCTATTTTATAGGAAAACATTGTATCTTAGTTATTTTAGAATTCGAATTGATACCTCCGTCTGTAAGAACGTTTATTTTTGTAGAAAAAATTATTAATTCCATTTTTCCTTTTTTATCAATTTGTGCTTTACAAGATGCCGTCCAATTTGCAAGAGCCGAAGAAGGGAGTGGAAGGGAGAAGTTCAGAACACATCAGCGGAACTTTTGTTGGACAGAAAGCCACTGCAAGAGTGCTTTAGGAGGTGGCCTACAGTAATCCCTATTTCCTAACTCCTTTCCCCGTTTTATTACTTCTTACCTCCTTTGTACTACTAGTAGTATTATGAATGTGAATATTGTAGTGTCTTAGCTATATTCAACCATCCCACTACAATAAATTATATGTACTTCAAACGTACAGACAATAAAACAGGCGCATGGCAGCCCCTATATGTCCCGAGCTGCGAACAATATGGCGAATGCAGCTCGGGCCCGTTTTTCCCGCGTCTCGCCTCTAACCGCCCCCGCCCCCCCTCCAGGAATGACCTGTCAAACGTCCTCTTTTAACGATCGTATGGATGATTAGACTGTTGTAAGCGGCTATTGACTGTATCGAACCGCATTTTTAGATGCGATCTGACGAGACTAGTTGCGGTGTTGTTCGAGACTTGTCCAATAAGACATAATTGTGTTTCACCAAGTTGGCTCTGGAATTTCAATTAAACTTGTATTGTTTTCGTTGTAAGATAAAAATCGGTGATCTTTACTGATCTCTTTAAATAATGAATTGCACACAACTTATAAAGTAAAGTGCGAATTTATGTAAGTATGTCAAAACAATATCGATGTAAAACTAATAAAAAAAAGAATTTTAATTATGTAAGGCATATAAAAAAAACATCTTTTATACAATATTTTTTAATGTTTATTACTTTACTTTATTTATTGATATTTTTATTATTTTGATCGGTGATCGGTTTAGTAAACTCCGGGTTAACACGGGTCAACCTGATAGTGGCTGGTATAAAATAAAGCCTACGTCGTCCAATGAACAAAAATCAATTGTACCAACTATTTTTACTTATATTTGTATAACGGGATATAGTTTAATTGTATTAATTTAAATGTTTAAATTGAATGGTTTAAATTTAATTGAATACAGTTAACTTCTAAAACTCAATTGCCTAAATTCAATTCTATAAACGTGATTGCATAAATTTTATTGTATAAATTTCTTCTAGAAAGTATACCCCAACAGCCCTTGTCCATTGTTCGCTCGGACCCGCCGAGTGACCGTTAAGGTGAAGGGGTCCATCCAGCCTCCAGACGTGGTGCGGGTGTGCCAGGCGCCCATAGATGACCAGGTTCCCACCACCTACTTGAAGTATGCCCAGTTGGCTAAAAGACTAGGTAATTACTTTGGATACAAATAATTACAACGATTTTGGAGATCGTTAATGGATACGAATAACGGATTACGAATGAGTTTTTTTAATATTAATTATTAATTTATAATCACGTTGCATTTAAGCTTTACTTAATATGTTACAAAGATTATTATTTTTTGACCGTCTTCTTGGTGCGCGAGTGTAGAACCGACGGGTCCTGGCTTCGGTTCGATATATGTACCACGGACGAAGCCGGGGCGAACAACTAGTTGTATATAAAAGATCTGCAGCAACAACGAGACGATTAACTAGAAAGATCTTGGATTGAAATTATTCTGACCATTATTTCATATAATTTAAAATATGTTTTATGTACTATCTTATTACTCATATAGCATTCCTAACACAACACGTACTTTAGAGCTTAAATCTAAACAGACATTTATTTTATTACATACAAATTTCGATAGCATTTAAATTATTCCATTTATTTTAACGAACGCCGCGCCCCGGCCAGGTCTGTGGACCGAACTTTTCCAAAGTGAATCCTACAAACTACAAAGTGAAAGTTTGCAGACTGTCCGCAACAGAGAATATCAAGTTGTAGGTAATTCCAGTTCAAATATCGGTGACTGGATTTAATTTTTAGTTTTATAGCATTGAAATGCTTTATAAATGAGAAATTTTTGAAAGAATAGAAAAAATTTGATCACGCGGCAGGATTCGAACCTGCGTTTCTTGCCTAACCGTAGCAACGCCTAGCCTCTCGGCCACCCGTGATCCTGCCACAGTAATCGAATTTCTTCTACTCTTTCGGTTTCATGTGCCTAAGGGGCACCCCACGCCATCTATTGAGATGATTAAGAACCATCACAACCAATACGAAACATTATTTCAAAAAATTTATCGGTGACTGGACGCAGCTTACCCTTCGGAAATTCATTTTGAGTTCAACGAATCTGATATGCGTGGTATGATGGCGCGGTTGCGATGCAGCTGCTTTATTTAGATGTCATATAGTAGTGTGGAGGAGCTGAAGGTGCACACGTGACTGTGTCTGAGTTTGGTTCATGTTTTACGCCTGTTTTTTTAGCTTCACTTGTATGTTTGTATTTTAGAGATATGGAACTCCCGTGTCACTTATTCATCATCTTAATACTTTCAAGTTATGTTACCGTCTTCGTTTTCTGCCTATATGTTGAACTAGCTGCGCTCCGCGGTTTCACCCGCGCAAGTCTATACCCCGTAGGAATATCGGGATAAAAATAGTTAGTATGTGTAAGTTTGTAAGGATGTGTGTGTGTTTGTTACTCAAGCGCTAGTTTCAAATATAAAAAAATCGATTATGTAACTCAATTTTATGTCACTAAATGTTTTCAAGCTGATGAGATTTACGTTTTTCTATCAAAAGTCCGTATCCCGTAGGAATATCGGGATAAAAAGTTGCCTGTATGTTATTCCAGTTGTCCAGCTGTCTACGTACTAAATTTCATTGCAATCGGTTCAGTAGTTTTTGCGTGAGAGAAACAAACGCACACACATCCTTACAAACTTTCGCATTTATAATATTAATAGGATTTCTGCATCAGGAGCGTGGGACGCGGTGAAAGCCTGCTGCCCGTTCTGTGTGTGTACTGGGTGTTGTACTTGCACAACTCACGATTACGATATATCGGACGAGCCGGGTACGACACGACGACACGACATGCGACTGTTTGATACGCGCGTGAAAAACGACTACCAAGATATGAAGATTATGTACAATTGAAATAGCAAGATCAAGCATTCATTAAAGTCTTTTTGTTTGTTTATTTGAACGCACTAATCGCAGGAACTACTGGTCCGATTTGAAAAATTATTTCAGTATTAGATAGCCCATTTATTGAGGAAGGCTATAGGCTATATATGTACCACGGACAAATCCAGCGTGGATAG
This sequence comes from Zerene cesonia, assembly GCF_012273895.1. NCBI lineage: Eukaryota > Metazoa > Arthropoda > Insecta > Lepidoptera > Pieridae > Zerene > Zerene cesonia. The sequence goes on along the minus strand of NC_052116.1, from coordinate 581,811 downwards.
CTAGTGCAAGAATAGAATAAAAGTGGATCTAATTTATTATATTAGATTTTTAAGTATTCTATATCCAATGTAACTAATACGACTTCTTTTTTTGAAATATATAAAAAATTTAATATTGAAATACATTGCAATTCTGTTAAAACTAAAAACGATACAAATTTATATCATCTTTTATATATACAATTGATTTGTGACTTCCGGATTCAAGCACTGCAGTGCATCAATCTAGATAAATGTACATTTGTAAAAAGAGAAACGACGCATATCGTTGTAATTTATATTATATTTGTAATGATAATATTTTTATTATCTTTTGGATCGGTAAAACTCCATAAAGTCTTTTGGCTTTCTATGCTTGTTGCTATGTTTTTGTGAAAAACAAACATTTTAAAAACATATTATGTGATCGCAAGAATCCCCTGATCGAAATGTTTTGATTTCCTTAAATAAATCGTATTTGACAATAAAATGGCAATCAAACATGTGTTATGGAGTTTTTCGTTTTGAAATATTGTCGTATTTTGATTAGATTTTTTTATAATCTACGTATATTTAGAGAGTAATAAGGCGCCAACAGTTCGTATCACGAGCACTAATTACGGTAGAAATCGGAAGAAATAAGGGGCTTATTGCTGATCGTACTTAGAACTAATTCATCGAGTCCGTTTCGGCTCAAGACTGCATTGGTACTTTAGAAACTAAGACATTTTGATGCGATTTGAAGTTGATTTAACATCCATCCGTACTAGATTTGTTACCACGTATTAAATCTATCATCTATCATCTAGGTACTATTATAATTTCGAAAATAACCCAGTCTGTCCGTCTCTTCTTTACGATTAATTTGCTGAAACCTATTTGGATGTAATTTGTTGCAAATTTTGTGACCTGAGAAAGGACAAAGGAGAGTTTTTATTCCGATAATCCCTTGGGAAGTACGCGAATAAAAAATAAATTCCAGGGCCTCCCTATATTTTCCTCTTTACCACGCGGCCGAAGCTGCGGGTTAGTTAAATTTAAACTACGAATCCATGTGAGCTGGAATGTAATTAAGCAACGCAATGTTAAACCAAGTTTTGATGAAGTTAGCCCAATTGTAATTTGGACAAGAGTTAAGTAAATCGCAAAGTAAATAGCCTTAATATATTGAGGTTGGAGTAATTACTTGTAAGGAGGTTTAAGATTATCGTGATGGTAATGTTTTGAAAACATTGTTTCTCAGTGGGACATTGAAAAACTGTTATTAAATTAGACTTCGAAGCAGTATGGCCCTTCTAGTAGGTAATCTGTAAGATGGATTATTTCAGACTTTTTGTCTTGAATTTAATTAGGCAACCCATTTTTTTTTTACTGTGGGAGTCGAGCACGCTTCGGCACGAATTGGGCCAGCTCGCACCGGGGAAGTACTAAGCCCCCACAGAAAACCGGCGTGAAATAGTGACACTCCGTACAGTGGCATGCCACTGTGTTTCGTACGGTGAGTGAGGGAGCTGGAGGCCCGTTTCCTTTTCCTCACCCGTCCCAGTCCATTCCTTGTTTCCAGTCGATAATTCTTCTAAAAATAGAAAAGCTTATTCGTATTCAATCTATAATAACATGGGGGTATTATGTATTTCTTATATTAGGACTTGGATCTCAAACTCAAACTCAAATTTCTGTCAATTATTATGAACACAATGACACCTTAGCTTTCAGATTCCATCCAGCGGTTTGGACAACATGCAAACATACATATATACGGTCGCAATACATTACCCTCCTTTTTTCAGTCGCATAAAAAGCACCTTTTCCCATCTAAATATACCAAGTTTCGTGTCCAAAAATCAAATTGCGCCTTTGTCCCTATGAATATCCCTGTGTCCGTGGACACCCCGGGCCACTCCGTCTGTATATAAAATCTGATTCACAAAATATTATGCCCTAGCGTTATACAGGATGTCCCGCCGTGTACTATACTCAATAGTATCTATAGTTTAGCAAACGCAGTTGTCCATCTATCTACGTATTCAAATGTCATTGCAATCGGTTCAGTAGTTTTTGCGTGAAAGAGTAACAAACACACACGCATCCTTACACATTTATAATACTAGTAGGATAGGATAGTATGGAGTAAGACGTTGTTTATTTGTAATTTTAATTTATTCTTAAACCACAAAAATTGCAAAAAAAAACTATACTCTGACAAAAAAACATATATTTCATAAAAAAACAAACAAATTCTAAATTAAAATATAATTTCCTTACGTCATTGCTGGTGTGGGTGCATTTCCTGCAATCAAAGTATTTATAGAATTAATTAATAATAATTTAAGAAGTTATAAATGTCAATTGAATATATAAATAATTTTTAAAGTCGGTAGCAGCGAAGCACATCCCATCCTACTATCCTTCCTGCTATAATATTATAAATTCGAAAGTTTGTAAGGATGTGTGTGTGTTTGTTACTCTTTCACGCAAAAGCTACTGAATCGATTGCAATGAAGTTCGGTATGTGGACAGCTGGACAACTGGAGTAACACATAGGCAACCTTTTTATCTCGATATTCCAACGGGTTACAGTCTCACGTGGGTGAAATCGCGGGGCGCAGATAGTAATTATTAATTATTTCTAACAAAACTTTTGAACTTGTCAGCGCTAGACCAAATTTCAATGGGACAACATGGCAGGGACCAGCTTGCAAATAAACAGAAAACCATTAAAATCGATTCACCCACCAAAATGTTATATTGTTATAATCTGATGACCTCTTTTTTGGAAGTCATTTGAAAAAACGCACTAACACAGAACTCCGTCCTTTTATGAATTCAGTTAGACACAAATAATTTGGTAAAAATAAAACCAATTTAATAATCCTTCTCGAAGGCAAAGTTCTGTTTTTAATCTAAATTGTACAATTCGCTTTCGGTTCCTTCTCATTTCATTTATAAAAAGATCTCTTAAAGATAAACTTCAGACGATGTTAAATTAAATTTTAATGAAAGAATAACAGACAAAAAGCTCGTCATTCGCACATATTATTATAGGAGCGCATAAAACAAATTCTATCTCGTGTACGGCCTATTTTAGAAGCCCCGCATTGTGGCGCCGAATCCTTGATATAAACAAACAGACAGCGCTCACTGTCAACCTCTGCCAATATACTGACTAAGGATAT
>NC_052116.1:533882-577656 GCF_012273895.1 Zerene cesonia | reverse complement strand
TGACAGATTCGAAATTCAAATGTAATATTTTTTTATAATTAAGTGTAACAGTATTTATGGCCAGACTAAGTATTTCACGTAGCTCCGAGGAATCTATTGAATAAAACGGATCACTGGTTTATTTTAAAACACGAAAGGAAAATGTCGATCTGCCTAGATTTGGTCATTTGATTACCTACTTTAGGCCTTGTATTTGAAAAAAATTACGAAATATCATAGACAAGCCTACGTTTAGCTTTAAAATACATACAAAATAATCTTAAAAATATTGTTTTTATAACCATTATCATGCAATTTCCGCGTTGAATGAACGGCTGGATAGTCTTCCATTACTGACGTCAGGCCCACCTCATTCTCTGCAGCTTTCAACCTGTGTGGTTCCTGAAATTTAACATAAACAATTTATTACATAAATAACTATTTTCAGTAATTAAATACTAATATAATAAATACTAGCTGTGACCCGCGGTTGAAACCGCGTAAGTCCGTATCCCGTAGGAGTATCGGTATAAAAAGTGCCTATGTGTTATTTCAGTAGTCCAGCTATCTACGATACAAATTTCATTGCAATCGGTTCAGTAGTTTTTGCGTGAAAGAGTAACAGACGCACACATGCATATGCATCCATCCTCACAAACTTTCGCATTTATAGTATTATTATTCGCCAATAGATGTCAGGAAGAGTCATAATAAATTGGGACTATTCAAACGCCTCCTATTTGTTAAAATAAAACACGAATATGACATTTTCTAAAAAAGATAAAAAAAAAATAAAGATATAAGATATAATAAGTAACAACTCGCAGTAATTAAAACAAGAATTTGTTAAAAACATCGTTACCTCGCTCAGATACTTTGTGTCTATTTTCTTTTCATAACTAAACGGTTTTACGGGCGAAGATTTTACGTGACAACGTCTTTTTCTCTTAATATTTATTGATATGAATATTATTAAATTGCACAATAGGAACAAGGAATTGAATGAAAATAAGAATTGCACAAATTTTAACTATAGAAAACATATTTTGTTTACTAAAAAGACAGAGACAGAGACACAAGCACGCGCCGATTCAATGCGCCTAGTTCTCTAGTGCTGCGCGCGCGGCGGACCGATCATAGTTCGGTGACTCATCGTAACGTTACCGGGCGTTACACTTTTTCATGAGTGACTCCGAGCCGCAACCTAATTTAAGACGTTGTCACGTCAAAAACAAACGTTGGACATGTTTTAATAAAAGTTTCCTTGAAAGTTTTAATTGATAATTGTTACGATTTCGACTTTTCTAGACTGTGAAGAAGGGGTCTGTTGAGGACTCAGTTAAATTAAAATTTTTGTTTGTTATATATTTACTGGCATACCAGGCCACGCGTTGCTGTGGCCGAGTAATAATTAAATATATTAAGATTATAAATTGAGATTATTATTATATAATTGATTGAGATAAAAACTATCCTATATCTTAAGTTGGATCAAATTACACATAAAATGCCAAATTTCATCAAAATCGGTTGAGTTGGTGAAGAGTTCACTGGGAACATGCATCATGACACTGGATTTTTACATATTAAGATTAAGATAAGATATTTATTAAAACTAGCTGTAACCACGACTTGGTTCGTGTGGATTCTCGTGATTAAATCTTGTTCTGTGGGAATGATCTGATCCCATTAGATAATTTCTACAGTTTCATATAATTAGATCAGCCCTTTCTAACGTCCGGAAGAACGGAGATCACAATTAGTGGCAGACACACAGACAAACATTATACGAAATTGTATTTCTTTTCTACAGATTGTCCTTTTATACATACCTATATATTAATATCTGCGCTTCGCGGTTTCACCCGCGTAAGTCCATATCCCGTAGGAATATCGGGATAAAAAGTTGCCTATATGTTATTCCAGTTGTCCAGCTGTCTACGTACCAAATTAAATTGCAATCGGTTCAGCAGTTTTGCGTGAATGAGTAACAAACACACACATCCTTACAAACTTTCGCATTTATAATATTAAGTAGGATATAAGAATATTCATTTATTACATTTTAAATAAAGTTACATAATTTGTTTTTTAAGTATTAATATCGGTTTGCAAATTCGATTTAATCTTATATATATGATATATTATATACTGTTGGTGAAAGCGGATAAATAAATAAATAAATTAAGATTGACATTTGCGAGAATCGAGCGCACACCCTCCGGCGTTATTTGTCTATTGAAGGGATGGCGAACCCTTGCGAACCAACGTGTCATTATTCTAAAGAGATATTTAATAAGATAATGTGTACGTGTCTTTAAATAATTCAAAAATGCTATTTGGATAATAGTTATTATGTATCCACACTAATATTTTAAGTAGCTCTGTTTGTCAGTCAATCTCTTCTTGACGCCTAAACTACAGAGACGATTGGGATGAAATTTGGTACGGAGTACATACAAATGCGCATTGCCGGACCCAATTAAGAAGGCTCAATCTTTGCTGTGCTCAATGATTATTATTTTTCCTGTCGTTCTAGTATCAATGTACGTATATTAATTTAATATATTTTACTTTCTTTTTATGTATGTAGCTATTTGCATTTTTGTGTTTATATATGCTATTTATGCTCTTACCTACTCCTATCGTCTATTTTAACTTCTCTCGGTGCCGGTTGTCTGGAAGAAATCGCTTTATTTTTTTTTTTATGTCATAGCGGGCAACTGAGCTGGTGGTTTGCCTGATGGTAAGTGATCACCACCGCCCATGAACATTCGCAAAGGTAGATCCTCTGCGAATGCGCTGCCCTCTTTTTTGGGGTAAGGGAAAAGGAATGGATTAACGACTGGAAAGGAGGAATGGACTGGGACGGGTGAGGAAAAGGAAACGGGCCTCCGGCTTTAGCGATAAAACCGCCATTTGTGATAATGTCACCTAGAAACGTCTCAAATTGTTATTTTTCCAGAGCAATAAAGTATAAATAAATAAATAAATATATAAAGTTTTTGTCCCGGATACAGAGTTTTTTGTCTCGGGCACGAGAACTGTGCAATGAAAACTTCGGACTGTCGAAATGAGGAAATTTCCTACTAAAGACCTGTAGGTCACAAGCAGGAAATTAATGTCACGCATGCCATTGGTTCGCCACCCCTGATCCAGGACATCAGATCATCTGCCATCTTCCTAGAATCCAACATCCAATCGAGGTACATCTATCGGTGTTAAAATCGCATTAAGCTCAATCAATATTGTAATGCCATTGACGCAAGACCTATTTAATACTAATTAGACATTAATATAGATGAGATTTTGATCTAAATTGCCTTATTACCAAGTGTGAGTTAATATTAATATGCTTCAATTATAAAAATGCTAGCTGCGCCCCGCGGTTTCACCAGCGTAAGTCCGTATTCCGTAGGAATATCGGGATAAAAAGTTGCCTGTGTGTTATTCCAGCTGTCCAGCTGTCTACGTACCAAATTTTATTGCAGTCGGTTCAGCAGTTTTTGCGTGAAAGAGTAACAAACACACACACATCCTTACTAGTTTTTGCTAAAAATAATTATCGCGTGATTTCATCTGTCTGTTTGTTTTTCGATTTGACAAAAAAAAATGAAGAATGAAAATCGTTGAAGACGCAGAGTCAAATAAAAGAGTTATTCAATAACCAACCGTAATGGATGGAAATAGGGGATAAAACTTTTTGTCCGTGCCCCAGTCGGCGCCTGGAACATCTGGTTTATTTAGAAATTAACACTCGAGAGTGCCTCTAAATATTAATTCACTCGATTAGATCTATTACGAAAGCACTTTAACAATTCGGTATATTAGAAAGTTCACTATGACTTTAATTATACTATGTCTATTGATGAATTTATTTATTTTATTTATTCCAGAAACGAACAGTCATTATTTATAAAGAATAATACATAATATAAAACACAAGTAGACCTTGAGTTTCATATTTTAACTAAATGCAGTTATTATAATATAAAAATTTCTATGGTGTGTGTCTAATTTAGGGGTAAAATATTTAAAACTATTCATATAAGGTCTGCGTCGTCCTTACGCCTCTCTAAATGTTCATGGGCGGTGGTAGCGCTTACCATCAGGTGACCCACCAGCTCCATTACCTACGATGACATAAAAATATACGTAATCTTAATAATTATAAATTACGTGTCAGGTGTTTGTCCGTGATGATCTCCTAAACTGATTTTAATCAAATTTGCACACCATGTGCAGTTTGATCCAACTTATTAAAAAGTAGGATAGGTTATATTATTTCAATTACGTTAAATGAGCAAAATACTCGGGCGGAGCCGGGGCGTGCAGCTAGTCCTACTTATATTATAAATGCGAAAGTTTGTAAGGATGTGTGTGTGTTTGTTGCTCTTTCACGCGAAAACTATTGAACCGATTGCAATGAAATTTGGTACGTAGACAGCTGGAGAACTGGAATAACATATAGGCAACTTTTTATCCCTATATTCCTACGGGATACGGACTTACGCGTGTGAAACCGCGGGGCGAAGCTAGTAATAAATACGTGGCCTAATGAATCATCACCACTGAATGTTACAAATAATTTATTCGAATACAAAATACAGATTGGATTGTATATTAGAATTACACTTGCATTTCAAATTGAATATAATTCCGCTGCGATGTGGTTTACCGCTAAATTCAATTGAATTTATTCTGATTTCAACCGATTACAAAAAAAGGAGGCGGTTTTTAATTCGACTGTATTATGAACGAATGAATGCATGCATTAATTGGGTATGTAACGACAGTACTTTCGACTGGGTCAACCGATTTCGATGATTCTTCTTTTATTTGAAAGCTGGTACGATATATATTGTTTTAGTTCCACATTAACAATGAGAGGTTTTGTTTACACATTCTTAAATGTTTAATCAAAAGAATATTCTAAATAAGTTTGTGAGTTGTTTAAAGTAGACGTTTAAAATAAAGTTAATTTAGCGATTTATTCACTATATTATTAACCCGATGATTCGAACACTTTACGGCAAGCGTGGTCACGGGGAGACTGACTCGCTGTAAAGTGTTCGAAACTTCGGGTTAATGATATAATGAATAAATCGCGAAAACCCGTTAAAAAGTCTTTAATCTCTTAATAAAGTTAATTACTTAATTTATTTAGTAAGAGTGGACAGATCTAGGGTATGGGAAAAATGCATTCGTCGTCTGTTTTGATCGATTTTCCTCATAACGAAAGGTGGTTTTTTTTAGTTTTTAGCCGTTGTCAAAAAAAGGGGGACTCAATTATATTTTTTTTGCTTTTTTATCACTCCATAAAAAGCTTTAAGGTAACAAACATAAAAAAAAATCATATGAATTGAATTTCCTCATTTTTAAGTCGTATGACAAAATTTAAAAAATGCCCCCTTCACACCAAGAATGCACAATAGGAAATAAAACGTCTTTTTTGTGTCACAGTCGGCAATGGAGCTGGTGGGTCGCCATATGGTAAGCGCTACCACCGCCCATGAACATTTGAAGAGGCGTGAGGTCGATTGCAGACCTTTTCCTCTACAAATGGATTGCCGTCTTTATTTGGGAAGGGATTAGGAAAGGATTGATGAGAGGAATAAAAAGAAGGACTGGGAAGGGTAAGAAAGGATATGAGCCTCCGGCTTCTCCATTCACCATACGAAATACTATAGCAAGCTATTATTTCACGCCGGTTGTCTGTGGTGGTGTGGTACTTCCCCGGTGCAAGCATTGAGGTTAAAAAAAATTATAACATACGGGTCCCGCCTCCAGCTCTGGTGGTCTACTGATGAAGCCCCAGTACTGGCAGACCTCCTGCATCTCCTCTGTATCTTCACGCCCTGGGTTGATGTCTACCACCAGGCGATGGTTTCTCATTGGCTCACCACATCCATTGGCGTCCAGTTTTTGATCTTGTGGTAACTGGATTGTGAATTATTTTCCTTAATTAATTATTTTTTTATCAAAAAAACGAAATCGCCTTCAAATTGTAAGAATAGACCAAATTTAAATCAAAAAAAAAAAAGAATCATAAAAGTCGATTCACCCAATAAAAGGTTATGAAGTTGAAAACCTCCTGCTTTTTTGAAGTCAGTTGAAATATAATATAGAACTTAAGTGTTATGTCAGATGACGCTGAGCTTTTTTGTATGAAGTATAAGGAAGCGCTTGACTACTTCTCGGCATTGACTGCTGGTAAGCGTATTTCCCACTACATCTAGTAGTAGGAAATACATGAAAGTATCAAATTTCATTGGAATCGGTCCAATGATTTAGGCGTGAAGAAGAGATAGATAGACAGCATTTTGTTCACCTTTAAAACATTAGAAGTATCACTACATAGTATAAAACGAAGTCGCTTCTTCTGTCACTAAGTCCCTATGTATGCTTAAATCTTTAAAACTACGCAACGGATTTTGATGGGGTTTTTTTAATAGATAGAGTGATTCAAGAGGGAGGTGTATATGTATAATAACATCTATTAAACTATTCAGAATTAACTCGTGTGAAGCCGCGGGCAAAAGTTAGTTAGGCAATAAATTCAGATCTGCACCCACTTCACGGTTACCACCATGTGAAGTCTAAGAGAGCATATTCAAATAGTATAATAGACATATATAATATATTCACATAGTATTATCACAGGCAACATTTTCGTCGCTCGCACAACAAAAATTAATTACCAGTCACATTCAGCATTCACCGACTGCAAACATATAAACAGTTGTAAATCAAACTAATGAGTGATCTGCGTTTGGAATCGTAAATCAGAAATGCTTGAATTTATAACCACAGCTTGCTATTTATGGTTCGTAAATGAGGATCCGATTTCGGAAATAAATGATATAACATTTGGGTTTCGCTTTATCGCATTTCATCTTATCAAAAACTCGGAATCCGTCCACAGCTTCACTCTTGTGGACTTTTGATAGAATTTTGTACTTCGTAGATTTTCTAAGAAAAAGCTTCAGATATGTATCGCCGGTCGGAACCTACCTCTGCACATATTCATGGGCGGTGGTGATCGCTACCATCAGGCGAACCACCAGCTCAGTTGCCCGTTGCTCGCTATCACGAAAAAAGCATGATTACCTCGTTTTTGAAGGTGTATTCAGCGGAATTATCAGCAGAGTCCTCAGACAGAGGTATCGGCTCCCAGCATTGGCAGCAGAGGAAAGATAGCACAAAAGTCACGCAATCGGTGACGTGTTGTACGTAGCCGTATAGGTTTAGGAATCGATGGAAAATTGGCTGGAAGTGGTATGGCGTTAGCTTGATCATGGAGCAAATTTTTCATGGTATTTTTGTGTATTTTTTGACGGTGTCAGTCGTGGACGCGACAGAATTTCTCGTGTGTGTCAAATGCATTTGAGAAAGTAGGTTATGTGACAGATATGCTATATAGTGACATAATTATAATTATTTTTCATTATCACATTTTAACTAATAGGTAAATAGCTTTCCGCCTGCGGGTTTGCCCACAAAGTCAATGGAAGATATATCTTGTTTTTTAGATACGAGGTTTTACTCTCATAGCATACGTATCCAGGAGATTTACCTCCCACAGAGGAATGATCAACCATTTGTCCGTAAAGAATCCATTAGTGTAACAGATGTATAATCCATCTGCCCCAGGCCCCACAAGGAGGTACAAAACTTCACTCACGTACTGTTTAAATTTCACCTTTTATACCGATATTCCTACGGGATACAGACTTATGTGGGTGAAACCACGGGGCGCAGCTAGTATTATAAATGCGAAAGTTTGTGAGGATGTGTGTATGTTTGTTACCCTTTAACGTAAAAACTACTGAACCGATAGCAATGAAATTTGGTACGTAGATAGATGGACAACTGGAATAACATATATGCCACTTTTTATCCCGATATTCCTACGGGATACAGACTTACGCGGGTGAAACCGCGGGCGCAACTAGTATTATCTAAATGTAAATTAAAATAGATAAAAGAAAGACAATCGTACTTATTTAGCTGTTATTAACTATTTTTCTCTCTAACCAGATAGGCCTTACATTATCTGGGAATACCTGAGTAATATTTTATGAGCCATCACTTGACGAGGGTCTAGGAATGTCATCAAATATGCAGCAATAGACGATTACGTTAAACTTAAATGGGGCGATTTATTGAAAATCCAACTTCGCTGTTGGAAGTTTCGAATGTCCTTTTAGCACAGCTACAGAAGAACTTAATTTTTGCGTTGAACCTTGATTCAATGATAATATCTCATTTTAATATTTTACATGAATTTTGTTCTGCTAGAATTATTTTTTTTGGCCAAAATTAACATATCTATTCCCGCCATACGATACAAAAAAAGTTTAGTCTATTTAGCCTTATTGCGACTATATTGAATCATAAACATTCAGCATATGTGCGGAGCGGCAACCTCGCGCGGCTCATACGTCTCTTATATTTTCCTTTCAAGCGATGTTTTAATTCAAATAAAGGTTGGGACTTAATTGGCATGCTTACAATTGATATTTGAACTGAAACAGACTCGAAGTCTAACAATTGCTCTTCAGAAGCCATATTTAATTATACAATGGAATTTATTCGCATTTAATTATTTCGCATTGTTTGATGTTCGTAATTTGATCTGTTTTATTTGATTTCATATAACATTTATTTTTACAATGAATTCGCTGTCGGTTCGCTTCGCTTCGCTTAAATTTTAACACATGATCTTTCATCCTTTTGACCCGTGAGGTGAACATTTAAAGAGAAGATAGGGTTTGAAAAATAATTACAAAGGCGTAAGTAATTTTTCTAATATTTTCATGCTATCTACTCGCTAACAACACTCAGTAGATTTAGACAGTTATTAAAAACATACTAAAGGATCAACAGGAAATATTATGCAATAGGAAAAATAAAAGTTGCAAAAGCTGGCAATCGTAGTTCGAAGAATTATTAAAAAAGTTCCATACGAAACTTCTTTAATTACTGGCAATAATATTTTGCGAGTTACAGTAAATCTTACGATTGTATTTCTTATCCTTCTCAATATAAATAAAGCAATTTATAAGCAATAATTGTCCTAATTATTAAATGTTATATTGTCATAATTTTTAAATCGGTATTAATTGATTTTCATATTTTCTACATCACCAATCGCCATTATTTAAATCGGCAATTGGTATTTACCGGTAAAGGTCGTGCGGAAAACAAATCCAATAATCAACAATTCGACATGTGACATCTATCACCGTAGTGGATTATGACTTGAAGTCCCGTGGGAGACCTGTGTTCCTATAGGGTCACCATCATCAGTCTATACATATCACCTAGCGGTCTAGTGATAGTTTGTGCCGTATGTGTGAATAGGGATTCGTTGAAACGGCCAATCGTAAAAAACTTTTATACAATTGAACAAATTATTTGAACGTTTGTATTCAGATCTTTATAATCAATCACGAGAAATCGAGCAATAAATTAAAAAAAATTGTTAAATTATTCATATTCAGACGAAAACGGGTCGCATAATAACATGACTGTCAGTATCCGCTACGCTTTTTTGATCAAATTTCTTTGAAAAATAAAACATGATAAGCAGATGGAAACGTTTCTTCCATTAATTCTTACTGATATTACAATTTCACTCAGAATACGAAGTAATACATTCGCATTTACTAAATTACGTTCTAAATATATAACATAATAAAACCTTTTCATTAACCGAAGCTTTATTTGGTCTATATGAAATACATGTCGTAATGATAATAATAAGATATATCAAGATGAATAACGTTAACTTAAAGAATATTTTTATTAAAATAGCCATTTATTTTCAATGTAGCATTTATGTCTGGGGAGATATTTGCTTTTAATTTTAGTAGGTACAATTTTTTATAATATCGCAACGTGTGTATTCATTGGAAATAATTTAATATTTATTACACACACACACACACACACGATACGATTTTTTTCTCTTTTCGTCTTTGTAGAAACTCCTTGCAGAACTGTGGAAACTTAACTTTCAAATACAAACAGAAGTCTACTTTGAGTTTTAAAGGCTTGTGTGTATGATAAATGCGAAAAATTTATGAAATTCCACTCAATGGGTTGTTATTTCTTCTTCACTTCTGAAACTCTATGTTATTTAATTAAAACTCAACTTATTTAAGAATAAATATAAAAATACACATTACACAAACATGTAATTTTTTTAAGAAAATCAAAATATAGGTTTGAGCTGTGTTCAAAATGAAAAAACAACTATAGAGTGTTCTGTTACGGGATGATTTAACGCTATAGACCGTTTTCCAGTTGAATGGTGTTGAGGCACTTTGTAGGGCGCGGTGTCCACACGTTTTGTTATTTACGGACGTTGACATCAAATCGCTGGGCTTTCGTGAGGTGTTAATGGACTGTATTAAGATGTTTGAAAAATTATGACGCGTTGTTTTAAGAAGAAAGTAAAATTTATTGTAAGATAGACAGTTGTGAAAAACTCAAAATTAGCAAGTGCTTCAACCCCTCACGTTTAAGTGTTTGTTACTTGTTTGGTAGCACATAACTTAAGTATTTAGTACACAGTTTAATTATATTATGTCCATGTCAAAACGAGTCTTAAAATCTTGGCTATCTCTTGAACATTTATAAGCCATCTTCCTATCCATTTTCCCAAACCTATAAAACATATAAATTGGTCAGTAGTTTAAACGTGATTGGGTAATAAATCAACAAACAGAGCTTAATGCTACTCACTGCTTTTGCATTCATAATAATAATATGGATTATTACTGTTATAATCATCCACTGAAAATCAGTGATCTTGCACTGAACGACGGGCCTAATTGTGGCAATTTCATATTTTTCCACTTCCATTTTTGCCGTATCCCTTTTTATTCCCTTTTTTATCGTTAACATGTACTTATGTGTCATAATTAACGTATTTTTCTCCGTTCTTGTGCTGAAATAATGGAAACCCGCGTACCCGCATCCCTTGTCCATTCTGATATCACTTCGAGCGGAAGAAATTCGTGCTGAGCGCGACTCCTTATTTGAAATCAAACGAATTTGACGCGTAATTTATAGAGGGCATAGTTTATATTCCCTCGGCGCTTTGATGTGGTGACGTTTTTATGAAAACGCTTTGTGATGGCTTCGGTTAGCAAATATTAAGATAAGATAATTCTCTAGGATAATGTTACTGTTGTACGTAGTAATTACACGTCGGTTTTGTATTAAAGATTTACCTAGCTGTACGCCCCGTCTTCACCTGATGTACACATAAAACCTATGTTATTCATTGAAGATGCAGCTTTCTAAAGGTGAAAGAATTTTAGAAATCGGTCCAGTAGTTTTTGTGTGAAAATATTACAAACATACGAGAACATATTGATAATAGATGGCGCAGCTAATCTGTCATTTTCAGTTCAATTTAAATTTAAGTTAAAAAAATCACAGTACAAACTTTCATCCCCTTTCCATCCCCTGGGGGGTAGAATTAATCTAAACTAGCGGTCCGCCCCGGCTTCGCCTGTGGTACATATGTAGCCTATAGCCTTCCTCAAAAAATGGGATATCTAACACTGAAAGAATATTTCAAATCGGACCAATAGTTCCTGAGAACAAAGAAACCAACTCATCAGCTTTATAACATTAGTAGAGATATACTTTATAAAAATTATTTTATCATTCAACAGACATATTTATCTTAAACATATCGCAGAAATTACAAAATTCCTACCACCTCACTAAAAAAAAATAACTAATCAAACCAACACGTGGTAAATGAATTATAAACATCGCATAACTCGATTTAATTTTACCCGAGTGTTTACTTAAAAGCAAGATATGTTTTTAAAACATTTCTAGATCCATACGGCAGAAATAGAAATGCCCTGGACGTGTTATACGTGAGAGCCTTTTTAGATGTATAATTGGTCCTAGACTGGATTTTCAATCAGCATCATCATCAGTCCGTAAAATATCATGTACCACTGCAGTGACAGAGCAGGGACAGGGCCTCTTAAGGGTTCTGGTGGTACCCCGCTGGCCAAGTGCGGAGGTACCGGTGCCGGTCGGAGGTGCAGGCCGGCTTCATCATATTGTTTTCTCTCACCGTTTCGAATAGTGGTGATGAATAATACAAGGTGCATGTCGATAAATTGTAAAATCAATTTATTAAATTTTTTCTACGGTTTGGCAAAATGACTTGGTTTCGAAACGCGCCAAATCAAATTTATTCTATTCTTATAAATTTTTCGTTTATAGGGCATTTCAATGCTATGAAAAAAGAAAACGAAAAAAGTAAATCAATTTTTTCTTATATGCTCATCTGGTCTCGAAAACCCGGCTTCTCGATTGAAGTCCGAGTTCTTAACCACTGGGCCACCACATTTAGTAGAAACCAAAAAATTCACAATTGAGTTATTCGTTTATTTTGTTTCCCCCTTCCACTCCTATTAAATCTTCATCCCCTAATACAACATAATTAAGGGATAATATAATATACCTAACATATTAGGGGATAATTAATTTCCACATACCATCACATAATAATAAAATCTTATAATTATACCGCCAGACCGGCGAAATTTAATGTGAAAACATTCTAAGTATTAGATACATTTGTTCCGAGAAAACTTCTGATTCATAAAGACATTGTTTCAATATCAATATTTCGAATTCCAGTTAAATTTTAACAGAGTCGTTCAAAGACGGACAAACTTTGCAAAACAAATCTAGATACTTGACGGGCTCGATTGAAACCATTTGTTTGATGATTTTAAACAGTTCCCGGCCTAGGGCGTTGCAGAACAACTGTTGGGTTTAATTTCACGATTGAATAATAAATATTTAATTAATATTCTTATTTGCTTTATGTAATTTATAAGTCAATCTTTAAGTTTAATTTCTTATTGAAAGAAGCATGTTATAATTTACAAAAATGTGAGGGATTCTAAAGCCTGTAACACAGTTTTATACTAATTGTGTGTATTTAACAGTTTTAATAAAGACTTAAACTTTAAACTTTAATATATGTTTTTATTAGCTTTATATAACAGTTTCTCTTGGACAAAGGAGGGATATAAACTAGTGATTATATAGTTTGTGCTATCTGACGCATATTAGTTACATCAGAACTAGGTATCTAGTATGTATGCATAGCAGTAGTACACTATAGGTATATCACATACAAACAAACGCCGATGGAAATGATATTAAGATAGATATTGCAATAATCTTTCTATATGTCAGTTTGTCTGATAACCATTCAACTAACTTTAATGAAATTTTAAGTGAAAATAGTTATATAGGGCACAACTAATACCTACTATAATATTATAAATGCGAAAGTAAGCCTGTCTGTCCATCTGTCTTTCTCTTCACCACGTCAAAACTACTTAACCGATTTGCATAACATTTAGTACTAAGATAGTTTAAGACCCCGAAAAATAAAGAAAGATAGTCTTATCCTCAAAATTCCCCGGGAACAGAAGGCGCGGGCGCAAGGCTGGATCCAAATAACTTAATTGCAGTTAAGTTTAATTGAACTTGGACTTAACTATATCCCGTTATTGCTTTAGCTAAATAATTACATTGGGATAACTTTCGACACCATATTTTTTAAAGAATGTAGAATAATACATGTACTTATGGGATACCAGATACTATATTTTGATGTGAAAGTCTATATCGCGAATGTTTTTGTATCGAGTTACATGCAGGGAAATTTTATACTCGCAAAAATCACATCACCATCCAACATCCAACTCAAGTTACCCTAACATAAGGATATAACTATTCTGCTATGGTTACCAAGGATAACTATTTATCTTTGATCTCGGATAGTGAAGACGGCCGTTACAATACCTACGACTCGATACGAAATAACATTGTATACTCGTCTTAACTCCACTATCAGACACGTGCCTGAAGCATCAGTTTATCTTAATGAGATCTTGGGCTATTGGTGGTTTTGGTGATTAAATGGCATAGATCGGATCGCTGTAGATTGCGATATAAGTGCTAACATGCTCTGCAAACCGCTGATATCAGCAATAAGGATAATGAATAAGGACTTATGAGTCCACTACTTTTTTGTCACCCTTGGGCACATAAAACCGAAAGAGTAGAAGAAATTCGATTACTGTGGCGGGATCACGGGTGGCCGAGAGGCTAGGCGTTGCTACGGTTTGGCACAAAACGCGGGTTCGAATCCCGCCTCGTGGTCAATTTTTTTCTATTCTTTCAAAATTTCTTATTTTTCGCTGGTCACTCACGTGGGTTCTATGGCATGATAGTTTCTTATAAGATAGGCATGCTTTATTTCTTAAGTTTTAGGTATGTGTATGTATTATAAATAAATCGATATGGGTTCAAGCACGATGGTGTGGATGGCAGATCACCTTTCGTAGCATGGCAGCGTTTATCATTTTAAGTTATTTTAATATCTTATCTTCTATATATATAAAAATGAAACCCGTTTTCCTTGGTCATAGCATCACGCGTGAATGGCTCGACCGATTTCACTAATTCTTTTTTTGTTGTATTTGTTATTATTAGGAGAAGGTTTTAGGGAAAAAAATATCAAGAAAATCTCTCAGAAATATTGAAAAATGTCCATTTAATTTTGCATATTTTAAAAAACGCGAGTAACAAATGTCAATGTCATTCACAGCCATAGATTATTGCAACGCTAAGGCGGTATGAAGTTCGCCGGGTCAGCTAGGTAGATATATAACAACAGTGAGGAATTTACTTCTCTTGTTGTAATATATCCAGCAAGAATTGGTGAAATTTCCACCAGTATTATAAGTGCTTGTTTGTTTTTAATTCACGTTGCATCGGAGCGATTTTATGGTATGTGTTTTGTGTTTGTAGATACATAGGAAGGTAAAGAGTGAAATAGGCTATTTATCACCTAGGAGAAACATTCACTTCCTGCTGAATTCCCATTTACTATGCGGACGAAGCTGCGGGCACAAAGCTAGAGTACATGTAATTGTTACAGACACAGGAGAAAAGGGTATAATAACATGCAGAGTAATATAGTCATTGCAGTGTTAGCGTTACGTCTTAAATTCGCTTAAATCAATAAAAATACAAACATATTATCTTAATTTGCTAGAATAGAACAGACTCGCAATCATGACTTACTTACCCAAAGAAATCCACCAATTGACACAAATCTTATCTGATCGGCTAATACACGACAAAGGGACACACAGTTCATTTAGTTTACCTTAGTTCCAAAAACAAATGTAGAAAGGTAAATCAAACCGAACGGAGGTTTTGTCATCAATCTGTATATTGAAGTTCGGTGAAATGTAATTAATCCCACGGCTTGTAAGGTGGCAGATAGCCCAACGGAAATGGAAGGTCGGACATTTCCGGCGGCCATGTTGGATTCTCGAAAGTGTCATTGGTCTATTGTGTATTAGCTGTGCTGGCGTCGTCTGTGTGGAATGGAGACTTTTATTGAAGAGTTTAGTGGTAGTCCAATATAAAATTTGTATTCTAATGTCTGTGAGTCTGTCAGTGAATATGTCACGACGACCGTCTACGATTTGATTATGTGTATAGATTACATACGCAAAGATAGATCGAAGAAGAAAGAGAAGTCTGTAGTATCATGTTGAAATCTATCGTCTATATATCTATAGTCATCAATATAAGTGTATTATGAAACGTATATTATAATGGTCAAATTTGTAGCACTATGCTGTAAATATACTTTCAAATTAGCATATATTTGTATATCTTGAAGCATATCATACGTTTTTCTGTTCTATTTTATGTCCTGGATCATAAAGCTTAAGGTTTTATAAAATAGCATCAGTCCCTTAAAAGGCTGTAACTTTTAAACAGAAGATTTCAATTAAAAATTACTTTCCAACCCAACAATGGTACGTTTAGGAAAATTGCTATTGGATGGAAATATCCCAAGATTCACGGTCTGAACGAAAGTAATATTTTCAATGGCTTAATTGTTTGAATATTTTCCTGATTTAATATTTGATTAAATAAATAAATAAATAAATAAATAAATAAATAAATTTCAACTTTGCTTCCAACACCTTTATTAAAGTTATTTACTTGTAGTTTAAGAGTCTGTATAACGTCTACTTGCACCCATCTGATAACTGATTTGGACCCACTTTTTATCATAAAACAACGGACCCGCAGGGCCCGATTCCTTTTCCTCACCCTTCCCAGTCCATTACACGTTTTTTTTTATGTCACAGTCGGCAATTGAGCTGGTGGGACGCCTGATGGTAAGCGCTACCACCGCCCATGAACATTTGTAGAGGTGTAAAGTCGATTATAGACCTTACGCCTCTACAAATGGATTACCGACTTTAAATTGGGAAGGGATTAAGAAAGGATTGGCGAGAGGAATAAAGGAAAGGACTGGGAAGGGAAAGGAAAAGGATATGGGCCTCCGACGTTTCCAGTCGTCAATCCTTTCCTTCTTCCTTACCCCTTTAAACGGGCATCGTGGTCTGTATGCATAGGTTGATATACCTACACAGATACACCCTTACGTTACTTTTTCAGGCGAAAATTGCTTATCGCATCTGTATGAAATTTGATATACTACATAGGCTACATTTTACCCGGGTCCACGCGAGTGACGCCGCGGATTACAGCTAGTAAAAATGCGCCTTTGTAGGTCTATGTTGCCTACTGATTTATGTTCATAGTAAGAGTGAGATCGATGACTTTTTATATGAATTAAATGAAAATGGCCACGATGAAGATGTTAATAAATCAAAAATTCGTAATAATAGGTCTTATCTGGTTATCGGATGGGTGAAGGTCAACTTCATACGGGTTTCCTTTCTTAATATTATAATTGTCCAACATCAACAATTCTTTCCTCGTACGAATATATTTCGATAAACGTTATTAATATTACGAAGGCGAAACTGTGATTCAAAAAGGACATAGGATAATATGTAACCCGGAAATCCCACGGTAACGAGAACCATGCAGGAAAAAAGGGACTGTCACTTGACAAGCAAAGCCGCGGGCGGTATGAAGCTTTTATCTTAGATCAAACTGTGCATGTGTGTAAATTTGATTAAAATCGGTTGTGAAATTTAGGAGTTCATCGGGGACAAACAAAGTGACACGCAATTTATATATATGAAGATACGTCAATGTTGCACACTCAGTTTTATTGAAAACAGTACAGCCATTCAGCATGACCGAATTAAATAACCAACAACCGATTAATAAAACGAGAAGCAAATAATAGAGAAACGAAAAAAGAAACATTTTGAACATTTCTATTCGTAATCCAAAAGAAAAAATACATACATTACCATCTTATTTCCGATATCATTTCCTCGATACAATACCCGACGCGCAGTGGAATGCAAACAGCGACGTCTTTGCCAGCGAATCCTATTACAATATAACAAAGAGTAGAGCTGTTTTCCATTCGATTGGAAAATGCAAATTGAGATGTTTCAAATACACTGCATTTTTAACAGCCGTGGTGGCTCAGTGGTGAGAACTTCTGACTTCAAAATCGATAAGTCGGGGTTCGAGACCGGGGCGAGCGTGCAGGAAATAAATTGATTTTTCAATTTATCTGCGCATGTAGATAACATCACCACTGCTTAAAACGGTGAAGGAAAACATCGTGAGGAAACCGGCATGTCCGAGAATCAAAAGTTCGACGACATGTGACATCTGCCAACCCGCACTTGGCCAGCGTGGTGGCCAGCCTGAACCCTCATAGGAGGCCTGTGTCCCAGCAGTGGGAACATATAAGGGCTTATTGCTTTACTTATAAGTTTGTTTGGTTGAACGCGCTGATCTCAGGAAGTACTGGGGAGGTCTCAAACATTTCTTCACCGCTCGATATTCCTGAGTGCTATAGGCGAAGCCGGGGCGGATCGCTTGTGTAAGATTTTTTTCTCTGAGCCATTACAAAAGACAGATTGATACATTATTAAATAAAGTTTGTAACGTTTCATGTTTGTTTGTCTTTTACACAAAAACTATTTAGTCTGATGAAATTTAACAAAAAAATTTGTAAATTATTTAGAATTGGTATTGTGCAGCTGTGTGATTTTTTAATACCCATTAAACAACGGATTTTGATAGAGTTATTGTAATAGATACAGTGATTAAAGAGGAAGGTTTATGTGTACATATTAAGCCACTCCGAATTCAACGCGCGCGAATCCGCGGGTGGTAAGCTAGTTTTTGCAATAAAATGAACATTTAATTTTTAGTTTTCAATGCTATAAAACTAAAAATTAAATTTAACAAAGGCCGCGTTCCATCGATACAATATTGTAATCATTGAAATAATGTTTCGTATTGGTTGTGATGGTTCTTAATCATCTCAATAGATGGCGTGGGGTGCCCCTTAGGCACATGAAACCGAAAGAGTAGAAGAAATTCGATTACAGTGGCAGGATCACGCGTGGCCGAGAGGCTAGGCGTTGCTACGGTTAGGCAAGATACGCAGGTTCGAATCCTGCCTCGTGATCAAATTTTTTCTATTCTTTCAAAATTTCTCAAAATGAACGTTGTAACACAATACAGGATTTATTTCCTTACCCTATATAAGGATGCTCAGGTTTACTCATATAATTAAGAGGAAGTCTGGTCAAATCACCAAGTAGTCTCACAAAATATTCGATAGGAATAATGTGTTTTTTATGTCATAGCGGGCAACTGAGCTGGTGGTTCGCCTGGTGGTAATTTATCACCACCGCCCATGAATATTCGCAGAGGCTCAGACCTCTGAGAATGCGCTACCCGCTTTTAAGGGATAAGGGATAAGGAAAGGATTGATGACTGAAAAGAAGGAATGGACTGGGAAGGGCTAGGAGAACGAAATTGGCTTCCCCCACTCACCGTACGAAACACAATAGCAAGCTATTATTTCACGCCGGTTTTCTGTGGGGGTGTGATACTTCCCCGGTGCGATCTGGCCCAATTCATGCCGAAGCATGCTCGACTCCCACAATAATAAAAATATAATAGTTAAAAAATATAATATGTTCGACTCAAAAGAGAAATACATACAGCAATAAATCGGAAACACGTTTCTCAGAAGGCCAGCAAAGCGTAATGTAATTAATGTTATAAGAATTTATGAAAGAAACATTGTTATTTTATCACCCACTCAGAGTCAAATATTCTTTGATGGAAACCGGAAGCCATTTTTACTAAATGCGACTTCGTGAGAGGAACTTTCAATTTGTCTGTTTTTTCAGACGTTTTGACTGGATGAACCAATTTTTATTATTGTTATTAAATATTTCAAGAGATATAAGTGAGATATCGTTGGAATTGTTAAATCCCGTTGTGAGTAAATATAAATGTTGCATCGTTTTATTTAAAAATAACAGTTCTTCGTTCTTGGATTTAAGTTTTTTCCGTCAAAGATAATGGCTATGTAAACATCGATATAACTTTAACAGAAACATTGCTTAATTCGTATAGCGTCAATACATGTAAAAATTGTAATCATCAGTCTATTGTTCCTACAGCTGGGACACAGGCCTCCTATGAGGGTTCAGGCCATAATCCACCACGCTGGCCAAGTGCAGATGTCACATGTCGTCGGACTTTTGATTCTTGGACATGCCGGTTTCCTCACGATGTTTTCCTTCACCGTTTTAAGCAGTGGTAATGTTACCTACATGCGCAGATAAATTGAAAAATCAATTTATTTCCTGCACGCTCGCCCGGTCTCGAACCCCGACTTGTCAATTTAGAAGTCCGATGTTCTCACCAGTGAGCCACCACTGCTGCAATGTCCTATAATCGAGGCGCGAAATTTTTTACAATAATTGGCTATAACAATTTCGTTCACACGCCATTGAATGAAAGTGCGGGAAATAATTTCATTAATACCTACCATTTCGCGCTTAAAATTCAACACAATGCTTATAAATAAGTCAATTCTTTCGCTCGTGCACCAACGTGTACGTTCTGAAGCGAAAACGAAAAATTTCAGCGGATTCCAACAAAAATATGACTTCCCTTTTAAGGTTTCCCATTCTGCTGGGTTATTGTCCTTAATTAGATCATATGTGGGACGAGGGAAAGGCTTGCACTTGTAAATATTTTATTTAAGAACTCGTTTTTTATTTGTATATAATTTATAATATTTCAGCGTAAAGACCTCTTGTCTTTAAAATATATATAAAAACTAGCTTTTGCGGCTTCGCACGCGTTAACTTCGGTGTAGTTTAATAGATGTTATTATGCATAATATAAACCTTCTCTTGAAGCACTCTATCTATTTAAAAACCCCCATCAAAATCCGTTGCGTAGCTTTAAAGATTAAAACATACATAGGGATATAGGGACAGAGAAAGTGACTTTGTGTGTGTGTCAAAACTGTTGCTAAGCGTTAAACTCGAGAATGGCTCGACCAACATTGCCCTTTTTTCAAGTTTTGTTAAGACACAAGGAATTTTCTTATGGATATATGGATATGGATAAACGGATCACGGGTGAAGCAGGGATGAACCGCTAGTTTATTTTTATGTCATAGCGGGCAACTGAGCTGGTGGTTCGCCTGATGGTAAGCGATCACCACCGCCCATGAATATAGAACCAAGAGCAGAATTCCTCTGCGAATGCGCTGCCCGCTTGATAGGGTGAAGAAAAAGGAAAGAATTAACAGCAATGGGGCTGGGATGGGTGAAGAAAAAGAAACGTGCCTCCCCTTACTCACCTTACGAAACTCAGTAGCATATTCCTATTTCACGCCGGTCTTCTGTGGGGTGTGGTACTTCCCCGGTGCGAGCAGATTTCCCATTTTTTTGAGTAAATATTGTTTATTTAACTGGTATGGATAACGTTATCCAACTGAGATATAACTGTATTTTACACGAAACGATATAGCATCGTATCTTAAACACTACAAAACGTTTGGATATCTTATGGACATTTAAAACAAACAAATTATTTCTTATTATACACTATTTGCTAACATAAATTTAATCTATAAATCTAGTTTATGCGTAAAAAACGAACACACATTCTTATTTCACCTAAAACATCACTCGGAAATTCCGATAATAAGTAAATAGTTATAATGAAATGGGATGAAAGTATTCTGTCTAGTTTAATAATATACTTCTTTATTTAATGTAATTTGAGTATAAAATTGATTCATCTCCAGTATGAATGTATGTGTTTATAATAAGAGCAGATAGTGGGTTGTTTGGAAAAATATGGTATTGAGCAATAAAGCCGCCATTTGCATGTAATATCTTGTTTTTTTTTTC
The DNA here is from genome assembly GCF_012273895.1 of Zerene cesonia. Classification (NCBI taxonomy): domain Eukaryota; kingdom Metazoa; phylum Arthropoda; class Insecta; order Lepidoptera; family Pieridae; genus Zerene; species Zerene cesonia. The sequence continues at coordinate 556,411 of NC_052116.1, read as the reverse complement.
ATAATTTTAAAGTTTCAGCGATGCGCATTACGCGTAGCACATGCTGAGTAGTTACCCTTTTTAGCACCACGCCAATTAGTCATAAGTTCACTTTTTTATTTTAATTTAATATTATGTGGTGGTGTTAAATAAACATTCTTTCTTCTTTCTTATGTGTGCAATAAAAAATATTTCATTCATAATTAATCGTAATGCTATTAAAAAATATCATAAAATTCGTACTATCTGAAACATCCGTCGCTTACGACGCAATAAATATCTTTAATTGATATAAATGCTGGTGTCGTATCGCGAAAAAGTATTAAATAAGTTAATATTATAACGTGCACTATGGCACAACTTAGTATTCGCCGCAATGAAGTCATACTTAGTGCTTACGATATTGTTCGGTGTTATCGACTTGCTGTGTATGTATCTAATTAAAATAATAATTTATTAAATTGTACTAAAAATTAAAAATTAAAATTCATTTGTTTGTTTCAATTTTTTTTACATAACACGGTTGCATATACTGTATTGAACCCCACACTAGAATACTCTGTGTTGTGAGGATATATTTTAATCTTTACTTGCCATTTTGAGTATTGAGAGTGTGTGTATGTGTGTGTGTGTATAATAATATATAACTCTTTGTCTGTTATTATAAGATGTGCATAATCTTTTACTTCTTTTTACTCTTTTGATTCTTCTGTGATTATGAATTGGGACCTAAGTTAATTATTTAATTATGTATTTTGTTATATATATTTCATGATATGTATATTTTTTATACAGTACATGTTTGCTGCCTCTCTTTGTCCGATTATTATTTATCCTGTGCCGAATGTGTCGCCTGGATCGCTCTCAAGCGATAAGACCGCCGCAATATACATTATCTTTAACTATTGTTTATATTTCTTATTTTTTATTTCTTTTATGTATAAGAAAAGTGTTAAAATAAATAAAATAAAATATCAAATAAATTAATAAATATTCTTATTCTTATTTTAAGAAACATTTTTTCATTATTGTTATATTAATGCAATGCGCGCAACTGAAGATATTCAATATTTTCACATAAAATATTTACCAGTTTTTGTAAAAAAACGTGTATTGAAAACATTAACTTTCTCACGTTATACCTACCCTATTTGGATGTGACTTATTTTTCAGACGGAAACCGCTTTAGATGTGATTACAAGTATTTTCAAAATGCACAAAGTTACTTGAAGTTGCACAGAATACCGGCCAATTGGAAAGAAGCCAGACTAAGATGTCACCTTGAAGGTAAGAAGATATTTTTTCAAACTTTTTTCAATCGTCATGTTTTTCTAATATGCTATTCATCATCATCATCATCATCAGCCCATATATGTTCCCACTGCTGGGAAACAGGCCTCCTATGAGGGTTCAGGCCATCCACCACGCTGGCCAAGTGCGGGTTGGCAGATGTCACATATCCGAACTTTGGATATTTGGACGTGCCTCACGATGTTTTCCTTCACCGTTTTAAGTTTTAGTATGCTATTAATTTTTATTAATTATTAATAAAAGCTGTTCGTAATCTCTATAATCGTTTACTAATTGTGCATTTCACGAGGCGTAGGCTGAGCTTTGCTTATGTGTGAGTGACCGCGAAAGGTACAAGTAGAGACCGCTGACATCACGCGCCGCGCCACACAGAAAACTGTATACAACGGTATAGGCCAATCAAAGGATGCTGCGCGCTCTAAGCCGTCATCTCATCTACTCTATCTATGTACACTCACACAAATGCAAGACTCAGCTTACGCCTCACGGACTATAATCATATTTGTTTATTTTATTCGATCAGTATTACCGATAACAAAAATTGATCAAGTGCAACTTGGATACGCAAAACTAAGCGTTCCGTATAAATAAGCTAAAGAGTAGATTACTATAAATATATGATCGTATATGCAGGTGCTAAAATAGCCTCTCCTCTGGATCAGAATCTGAAAGCGGCGATGGTATCCATGATGGACGTTACCCCGAAGCTGAAGTGTAACGGAGTGTTCACTGGGATACACGCCACGTTCTCTAGAGGAGATTTCTTCTCAGCCGAAGGTGAGAATAGTTATGGATTTTTTTTCTGACAGCCCTATTTTCATTAAACTTGGTGTGGGGCAACCCTAATTTTTATGTAATAGCAGGTCACCGAATTGGCGGTTCGTCTGATGGTAAGAGATCACCACCGCCCATGAACATTTTCATGCGCGGTTGAAATCAACCTTAAATGCGGACAACGTACAGGCCCTACCTCTACGTTTTCCGCATTTCTGGCAAAAAAGACCTAGGAAAGGATTGACGGCAGGAATAAAGAAATAGAGTGGGCGGGTGAGGAAAACGATACGGACCTTCAGAATACTTCCCTGTAACAATTATGATAATTCCAAAATTTTATTAGAATTATTTGTGAGAAACCCTAGGATAACTTCCATTAAGTAAAGAACAATTAATTTAACTTTTATACGAAATTCAAAATGAAAATTTACACCGAAATAAATAAAGTTTAAGAAACGAAAAATCACGACGACTTTATTGTTTCAATTAAATCGGCCCGTTTTATCAGCATCGAGTCGGTTACATACAAAGATACAAGCGGAGTTAGTACAGCGTGAATTTCCAGATTTGTAAGATTATAAATCCCTTTTTCCTCAATGCTAGTTGACCCGGCAAATGCTGTTCTCATAAAATGCGTAAAGACATTCCGGAGCTTAATAATTATAGAATGATATAATAGTTATGGTTCTCTTGGGGTTATCAAGATATTTGACTTCGATATCGTTGTTATATTTCTTTGACCTCGACATTATATACAGTTATCATCTTTATTTGTATTCGTGCTTTCTGATTCATTATTTTAATGTTTGTAATAAAATTCTTAATTAATAATTGAGCGTATAACTAATAACAATAGGAAAATTCGATCCGTGTTTAGATGCTAGGGCATTTATGCCAAATAAGGCATTTATGCCCCATCCCAAATGATCCGTGTTAAGGCATTTGTCCCATACCAAATAATCTTGGAGAACTGGACTTTGCGTATATCTATTAGGTTTGTTTATGTAAAGTTCTGTGCTTATTGTATAATATATTCGTCACATATTTGGTTTTAAATGTCAAAGGAGGACCATTTAAATTAATCTATCGAATATGCTTGTACTTGGTTACAGTTAGTTGTATGAGATAATGCGAAAATCATTCCATTCACGATCTGTAGAATAGAATATTGTTTCATCATTGTGAGGAAATTAAAGCCAGGTCTGACAATGTATCATTTGCCTCTGTGACTGCTGCTTAATTTATAAATTAATATCATTACCACAACCCTACCCTCATCAGATTAGATAAAACATTTTTATTGGTTTTACCTAAAGCCAATGGAATACACGATGAAATACTGCCATGATTAAGAACATAAACTATTTGTCATGCGTGTGACCCTGGGATCTAACTCTAACTTTTGATTTCTCATGATGCCATTGAATCGTTTCAGGAATTCCTCTCTCCAGGATCCCTCATACTTGGGCAGACGGCGAGCCCGATAACTACGAGGATAACGAGAGCTGCATACTGATGACCAGCGCTGGTGAATTTGCTGACGTCAATTGTTCAGACACGTACGCTTACATGTGTTATAAGAAAATGTCCCAGAGTATGATATTGAGCGGCTGTGGGACAACTGATCCAGGTAACACACTCATTTATCTATATTATGAGATGTGGTTGAAGTGGCAGTTACTATGAAATGTGGATAGGCGGGTACTATAATAATACCTAGTACTTTGCTTAAGGGAGACATGCTTCTGATAGAAAAATAAATTCTTACTTTCGTTCTTATCTTTAATAATATCTTTGTAACAAACATTCCACGTGATAAGGCTTTGTTTAAATACTTTAATCAAAATAAGACGTTTTTTACGAATGAATAATCTATTTTTAATGCAACTATCATGATCTCGGCTTACTTCTTGCTTCTTTGGAAAAGACACCAAAAATAAGATGAGATTTGATTGGCTACAATAAAACTACAACACTTTAGTTACAAAAAAATTAATAACAATCTTACAGAATACAATATCGATATGAGGACTGGCAGTTGCTACAAGTTCCACACAGTCCCTCGCACCTGGTCTAGAGCATATATGACGTGTGCAGCTGAGGGTGGATATCTTGCCATAATTAACAGCGAAATAGAAGCACAGGTGAGTGGAAATATAGATGAATAGGAGCATCTACAGAGTTGCTGCAGAAATAGCTTTCTGAATCGAGGGTTCCTTATAGTAGTAATGATTCTGTTCGGCTTCGGCTGATGTTTCTCTTTTGTTGCTAAAAGAAGTCTATATACACTCCAAATTATGATTTTATTATTGCCAAGTGTGTTTGATTTAATCTTTCAATTTTCATTGTTTATATCTGACTAATTATATAATTACCTTACTAGTTACAAAATTAGATATTGTTTCATCAAGAATTTGGTTATATGCTCGAAATATTCAACCTCGGCTTCAACCTTTCAGATCTTTTAAGTATAATGTATTCCATCTTCTTCTTTCCAGGTCATCAAAGAACTGTTCGCCAAATATCCAGGCGGCAAGATGCGTGGAAACTTCTGGAAGGATATTGCATTCCTAGGATTCCATGATTGGGGTGAACACGGGGAATGGCTGACTATAAACGGTGAGTATTTCTTATTATATTTACTTCGTTAATAGCTAAACATTATTTAATATAGAGGAAGATTTTGTTTGTTATGATTTAAGTTAAAATCTTCTCAATTTATATTACCTGTAGAAAGTCATCTGTCATCTTAACCGAGTAAAGTGATGCCGTTTTTTTGTCTTGGGAAAACCAACCAGGAAAAAATCTGGTCTTATGCCATAGTAAAAGACAAGGGTTGAAGGTTGCTTCGGGTGAAGTAGCTGTTCTCAGCTTGCCTTCAGCAGGGCCAATTTCCCCGCAGGTGGAAGAGCGGAATCTTGATCCTGCTGAGGAAGAAGGAGCGTCCGCGCGATTCATCCTTAGCGTATAAGCCTATTGTGTTGCCTGAGAAGGTGAGCAAGCTCTATGAGCGCGTATTCGCAGCTCGCCCCGTCGACCACCTGGAGAGAGTAGGCCCAGGCCTCAGGCCTCAGATATTTTAGTTTGGCTTTCTCCGCAATCGGTCTACGATATCCCGTGTGAGGGTCGCCGCCGAAGACGCAGCTGGCTAGTGGCGAGGTTTTTCTGGAGAAGTTGGAAGCGATCTTCTTTCCCGGTCCTCGAAGAATACACAGCGCGGGATCAGAAATCCGAGTAGCTCCAATGGCTCCATGGCTCCCAACTTTTAGGGGCAGCTGGGGCACTGGGGAGTTTGCTCCCGAACCTTATGGGTTGGAGATAGATTTCGCGAAGGGGATCCCCAAGCAGATCCGATGCAACGCCGACGATGGGAGTCGTCGTTGCGTCGCAACCTGCCTCCTTGAAGAAGTGCGCTGCGCAATGGATCGTGGTTGTAATCTATTGTCCGATGCGGCGAGGAGCCGTGGGCCGTATTCCACTCACACCGCTCACTGGAGGGGGAGTGGCATCCACCTTGCCGCTTTAATTATGTGCTGCGGAAACGGGCTGCCACCGAGGGGGTCGCGGATGAATTATAACCAGCTCCAGTGGCTTCTTCACTTGAGCGGCTCGTCGAAACACAGTGGGTTTTGGTCGGTACGAATCCGACATATCTACAGCTATAACCTACGGCTCCTTCCCCGGGGGTCTTGGGTATCTATACAAGATTTCCCCATTAAAAAAAAGGTGTTTCTTTAACAGTTTTCAGTATATTATTTGATTTCTATTAAAACAGTAACTGCTCCTTCCAGGCGACACCCTAACCCAGGCTGGCTACGATAAATTCTCTGGCGGTGAACCGAACAACGCAACGACTGGAGAATACTGTGGCGCCACCTACCGAAGCGGCCTCTTTAACGATCTGTGGTGCGAAAACAGATACGCGTTCATCTGCGAGAAAGATCCTGGCAGTTTGGCTTGCGATGACAATAATTATAGATAAATAATGATGTGTAGGAAGAAAATCATTCCAAATAAAAAAAAAAACAACAGTAAAAACAAGGAATCTGAGAGCGTGAACATTTTCAAAAACTACGTACTCATTTTTAGCTTCATAACACTCAAATGGTTTTTATATGAGATTTTTGTAAGAATAGATCAAATATATCACGACGCGGTTTCCGAATCCACGTCTTTCTTTGTGAAATGGTAGCGTCTGACGTTTCGACCACCCATACATACACAGTGGCACAAAATCCGCAATATTGTTTATCATTCTGTCGTTATTTATTATATAGTCTGTTATTTATTGATGTTTTATTAAATATTCTCTCAGCCAGTCTTAAGATTTATACAATATCCTAATCTCAGTGCGCGTCAATGATAAACATTCTCACGCATTCAGGTAAAAACCAATAATGTTTATTAAAAATATCGATGTATATAATGGCGTGCGTATAACTAAACTTAATAAACGCCTCAATAAATCCTCTGCAGTTTTACTTTTCATTGTTATGTATCAACTAATCCGAGAGCTTTTGTTGTCAAATCTAAAAGACCGAAAAGAACTAAAACTATCTGCTTGTTCTTCAGGCTATTCACAGTAGTGTAGTAGTAACAGCACCTAGTGATAGCTGACCGAGTTAAAATCCATTTATATACGACATAATGTCGCGTCTGAGATTTATAGCATGATAATTTCATATAAATCCTCTCTTAAATCCATTTTAGCGTGTAAAGGACGCGCAAGTTTCAGCAAAAGCCAACATAAAATGAATATATTTACACACAAATAAAGTCGGAGCGGCAAATCCTAGCTTATGATAAAGTCTGAAAGATTTATACCTAATAACAGTAAAAATATAACCAGTGTTGAGTCGAAGATTTGCCTTTCTATTATTTGCTTTTCAACTATATTTATTTTATCCGATTTCACTGGAGCGAGGGTAATGTTGAGATCACATTAAATGCCTTGATTTAATAATATTTTATTACAGTATTTTATAAAGTGAATACACAAAACGAGAGAAAGAAATAAAAAGATTTTCCCATGCAAAGTAAATGTTTTCTTCATAACTCTTCGCAATAAAATTATCATTTTATTTGTAACTATTAAGTTTATAGTATGAAGTTACATTAAAATTTCTTTGTTTGTTTATAGAGACCAGTAAAATTGTATGAAAATGGCTTCTGTTATACTTTATGATCAAAAAAATTGTAAATAGGATAAATACAAATAATATAAAAACACAGAAAGTCTTAAAATTCTCCGTCATTTTCATTGATCGAAATTAATTCACAATTCACAATTCTTTTTAGGGCGTGTAACAGAAAAATATAACGTACTAGCTGCGCCCCGCGGTTTCACCCGCGTAAGTCCGTATCCCGTTGGAATATCGGGATAAAAAGTTGCCTATATGTTATTCCAGTTGTCCAGCTATCTACGTACCAAATTTCATTACAATCGGTTCAGTAGTTTTTACGTGAAAGAGTAACAAACATCCATACATCCATACAAACTTTCGCCTTTATAATAGTAGTAGGATGAATCTCGAAAGTATTTTTTTATGTCCAGTGGGCAACTGAGCTGGTGGTTCGCCTGATGGTAAGCCAGTTTCGCCAAAAGGTAGCTAACAGGCGGTGTAACGCGTTACGTAACGGACCTGTGAGATGTTATCACTTGAAAATCTGAAATCAAATTACACAATATGAATAAAAGCAGTGTCATCGTAGTTGTACTTTATTCTCATCGAAAAATACGAACATTTTTGATTTTTATAAGTTGCAACTTCATTAAGGCCATATTTATTCATACCTCGTCAACCCGGATCAAAATGTCATATTTGGCTTATAGCTTGTAGTGTTAATATATTGTAGTACTAGCTGCGCCCCGCGGTTTCACCCGCGTAAGTTCGTATCCCGTAGGAATATCGGGATAAAAAGTGTCTATATGTTATTTCAGTTGTTCAGCTATCTACGTACCAAATTCCACTGCAATCGGTTCAGTAGTTTTTGCGTGAAAGAGCAAATATTAGTAGGATTAATATATAATTTTTTATTTGAGGTGTGAAAATAATCTAATAATTGAAACTTGTACTATCAAGAAAGATACAATCTAGATAGGTAAAAATCTGAATTCGTTTACATCTTACTTCACTTCCCTAATTTCTATGCACATAATTCCAGAACCTTCTTGTACAAAAATACGACCGCAATTTTTATAACTTCAAAAGGCAACACGAGAGACGGTTCGCGATGAGGTAATTTAGATGATTTTCCTTTGATCACCGTTCAACAGCTGACAAGTGAGGGATGCTGGTCCGCGCATGCGTGGCTCTGCTTTCGATAATGTCGTATATTTATATTTGTTTGTACTCTTAAGTTTATGAGGTCACGTTTATGTTTATCTATTTACTTTAATTTAGACAAATAGCTCACTGGCTGTATTAAATTTTCCTGGTTTGCAGCGATGTGTAGAAAACTTTTTTTGAATATATTTCATACTAGTATACCCGGCCACGCGTTGCTGTAGCTGAGTTATAATTAAAAACATTAATATTATAAATTATTGGGATGATTAATCGAAATAAAAACTATCCTACATCTTAAGTTGGACCAAATTACACATTAAGTGCTAAATTTCACCAAAATCGGTTGACTTGGTGAAGAGTTTATTGGGAACATACATCATGACACTAGATTCTTATATATTTAGATGTAACAGAATAAAGTCATAATTTTGCATCTAGGTATTACCCAGGGTTCCCCTATTATTGTTTTATTAGGTGTCCGCCCTTTCTCAGTCTCGCCCGTGATACATGGATAGCGAAACACTCAGGGATCTTCTACAAAGTTGTGTACATTGTGTCCAACGGTGAAAGAATTTTTGAAATCGGTCTAGTAGATCCTTAGACGGCAGGCAAAAACTGGCAGTAAGAAACTTTATTCACTATATAGGTTGTCATATAACAATCCTGATTAAAACAGGTGTGTACAATTAATTGAAGTAATATCTCATCACTTCGAAGTAAGAAGAATAAAAAAATATATTTTAAACTAACCTATAGAAAAAAAATATCTTAGTTCTAATTTTGGCAATGCAAAGTTACCTAGTGTAACTTTGCATTAATAATTTTTAAATAATTAATTATTCCATAAAATACCTATTCTGCGATTCGGGACGGGACCGGTCGAGCGTGCAAAAATAAATCGATTTTTCAAATTATCAGCACCTGATCCACCACTGCTTGTAGGGTGGTGGTGTTGGGTGAAGAAAAACATCGTGAGGAAACCAGCATGTCGAAGAACCAAAAATTTTGACGACATATGACATCTGCCAAGCCGCACTTGGCCCGAGTGGTGGATAAAGGCCTTATCCCTCATAGGAGGCCAGAGTCCTTGCAGTATGAACATATATGGGCTGATAATGATGATGAATTATTACAAATATTTGGCTTAAAATCGGATATAAAGAATGGTTCACATTAACTTGAGAATTTTATTAGAAATCTTCAAAAATCTCTTACAGAAACCATTTGTAATTTTACGAGGACTCCCGCGTAATAGAAGCGCTCAAGTCGAAAGCACGGATTTCATCGTTAAACAACGGAAAAATCCTTTCAAAAGCGAAATATCATCACGTAGAGTGTCAAGGATAATGTTTTATTAAAAAATTCCTATTTAAATTTATGTCCTCTTACTCTAAACGGTGCTTCAGCAGACGAGCGTTGGAAACGTCGAGAAATGTTGTTTATTGAAACAAAGTATCAAAGTTGTTGCTCTGTAGAGTTAAGTTAAGAAGAGTTTTATTTTTAATTTCAGGAAACTTTGTCCGTAAGTAATTACTAAGCACAAGTTACATATAATTACTAACCTGTAAAAAGAGAAACAACATTAAAAGCTATTGTTTCAAATGATATTTCCCAAATCAGAAATATCTCTTTATAAAATAAAACCACATTGCTTTTTCAATGTACAAAACCAGCAAGAATTATAGAATAAACCAGAGCGAGCAGTGCTGTCACCACAGATTAAATACTTTAAAGTAAAACGTCAAACACAAGGCGCGGGTTATTTAAAATGTAATGAAGTAGGATTAGCTTCATTCCATTTTACATATATTAAAAGTATTTGTTACGTGAATGAAGTTAATTACATAACAAATACTATTTAATGTGGGAGTCGAGCACGCTCTGGTACGAATTTAGCCAGCTGGCACCGGAGAAGTACCACGCCTCACGCCTTCACCGAAGACCAGTGTGAATTTATAGCATGATACTGTGTTTCATCCTTTTCCTCATCTTTCCCAGCCCATTTTACTTTCCAGTGGTCAATCCTTTCCTTATCCCCTACCCATTAAGAGCGGGCATCGCATGCGCAGAGAAGTTACCACTGCGAATGTTTCTCAGTAATTTTTTTCATTTCAAAGTGAGTGTTGTAAAGTGTGGTGATTTGATTTGATTCGATTTAGCTATCGCATTTGTGCTGTCGGCCATCTTGAATTTGAAATTATATGTGGCGTATTAACTAATATAGTATTATGTTACCTGTGGTGTTACTAATTAAGCCCTTAAATTATTAAATACAAATATTGAGGGAGTTATAAAAAAAATTGAAGCTAACTATACGGCCGCCATTTTTGGTCGATTTTCATCAATTATAGCTAAATAACATCGCAAGTAAACTGGCTTTCATGGCTTGACTGGCTTAAACCGTTTACGAGACTTTTAACAGACAAACATCGATGTCAAATTTATAATACTCCGCTTTTGCGTCCGGAGTTAACAAAGCCGCTCGTTTACTCAAAACGCAATAAAATCCCTTAACTCTTAAGTCTTCTAGTGTTTTATCTGAAACTTCGCGTGTATAACGTACATCATAATTATTTGAAAACAATATGTTATTTAGCAGATAAATAAAATTGTCTATTTTTATTGCCATATTGAAGGTTATGAAATACATGAGAAATTTTAAATACTCCACATATAAATAAAGAATGAAAGAAGAAATAAGATACTAAGCTGCAATATAATATATTTTATTACATATTATTTTTCATATGCGAAACGAGCTGGCCCAATTCGTGCCGAAGCGTGCCCTTTCCCATAACAATTGTTTATATATCTAAATAATTGTTTTGGCTAACACTACTATTTTAAATGAATGTTATTTATTGGAACGTTTTTTTTTGAATAATGATTACTCTTCATTACAATTTCCATAAAACTCTGAAAGTTCCAGCAGAAATAATGTAACATTGTTTTAAGAGAGAAACCACCGACAGCCGAAACACAGTTCCCAACTAGTTCGGTAGTCAGTGGGTCATATAAAAGATGTAATTACTGTATTTTATGTCAATAAATATTTTTTCATTTTCATTTTTTTCATTTTTCAAATATATCATTTGTAAATTTTTATCTATACTAATATCATAAAGATGAAATGTTACACACATTATGTTTGTAACGCTTTCACACAAAAACTGCTATACCAATTTCAAAAATTCTTTCGAAGCTAGTAAGTTGTATTTTATGCAGACCCTGTCAAACACAAACATTAAGGGTCACTAAGGGTCATAGCAAGTGTCATTCAAAAGAAGATTTTTTGTTTATAAGTAGATACCGCTTTAGCTACTTCCGGATCGGTTCGGGTTCAGATTTGTTTTTAATTTAACTTTTTAGCATCACTCATTCGGTAAATACTTAATGTTTCATTTATTTATTTATAGGCAAATGGTTTTTTATGAGAAATTTTGAAATAGTAAAAATTTGATCACGAGGCGGGATATTCTTTCAAAATTTCTCATTTAAAAAAAGTATTTCAATGCTATAAAACTAACAATTAAATGATATTTTTACTCACAGTTTTTGATTTAAATCGAAATAAACAGACAAAATAATGTCCCTTCTCTTCTCTGTATAATATTCGTTCAGATTTAGATAACTTACCGCTTTGGTATCAGCTTTAAAATTGAAGGGTTGTAGTTAGGTATGTCATACTACCTAAGGGTCTACAGAGGGGCCACTGAAAATGAGAGCTGAAACTTCACAGCGCATACTGAGTAGCCGCTCGTTTGGAGCCATTCATCTTTCTTTTAATGTTAAAATGTTATCTTTCAATGTTGTTTATTGTACTTTCTTTAATTATATATAGGTATTGTGTGTAATTTTTTGTGGAGAATATATATAATATTATTGTTTGTTATATTATAATTTATTAATCTTTGTTGCGTTTTTGCGCCGAAATTACTTTTTACCTCGTAATAATAATATTACTTGAGGAAATATTTTTAAACTCAGCAAAAAGGATCTATAAGGCATCAATTAATTAATGAAGATATTTGTTTTGATATTAACATCCCAATCAAATATGAGATATATCAGAGTTATTCAGGATCAATTGCACTAATAAACTAACTGAAACACGCCACTTCGTACGCGTTTTAGATTATTTTTCAGGCAATTTATTACTATTACAAATAAAGGTCTCTTACATCGACTAGTGAAAATGAAAAAAGGCATAGCGTTACGGAGATTAGTCCTTATAAATCAACAAAAAAATAGGCAAATACGTTAAAATTTATTGCTTGATTCTTCTGTATGGTATATCTCATACTTAAGCAAAGCCTTGGTTATGAAAACATTTGTGTAGGCTGTTATAAAGGAGTTTTTTTTTTAAGTTTTCGTATTGAAAGAAAACTAGTTCTATATCATAAATTATATGTCAATTAAATATCCTTTATGTACCTATTAGCTTACCGTACCCAATTATTGGGTCCTTGGGAAAGAGTTATATAACTTCTTCACACTTTAGTCTGTCTCCAGACACAAAAGTCGACTATAAATCACTCCGTTGCGACGTGAAATAGACAAACAATAAATACACAGACACCCTTCAGCATTACAGTATTAATAACGATTGAGGCAAATAAAAAGTTGAGAAATAATATGCTAGACTATGAATAGTTGCATTGGTATAAAATCAAATTATTTTTTAATCTATAACAGTACCAAGAGAGTCAGGGTGGGCGGTAATTTATCATATTTTCTAATAAGGTTTTATTTTAATTTTATTTGTAGCTAAAATTCGCATATTTTCTTTCATCTTTTTAACTTTTCCATTACTTATTGATAGACATTTTAATTCGACAATTTTCGCGCTTCCGAGGGTTGTGGATCTTAACCACATGACAAGAGCTTGAAAAGCCTGGTCACTTTTAATTAAAATATAAAATGTCTGACAGCGGCCCACGGTCTACACGCTTCTAGCTCAGTCAGGCTCGGTTCGTCACGGGAGAGCGTCGTAACCGCACTCCAAACTTTGCCAGTTTCGGGCGCGCGAATTCCGAGTTCCATTTTCGAATTCCTTCCCACCACTTTTGACACGTTTGACGTTTAAATTTTTTTTTTCCGTAACGAAGCAGTGGCGTTGGACTTGTAAGTGACTTGTCAATTTTCGTCGAGTGTAGTGAAGTGTAAGGGCGACACTTTGCCCCGTCTTTGCTCATTAAAAGTGGCGGTTTCGTGTCAACAGGATGTGATGTAAGTGCTTTTGTATTCTTTCCATTGGGTTGTGTCAAGTTTGGTTGACGTTTTTCGATGGGACACTTAATGTTGCATCCCATTTCCTTTCGAAACATTATCCATTGATCAAATATTTTCAGGAGTTGTATTTTTTTTATAAATAAGCGAAATGAAGTTATTTTTGACCGAATTTTAAATAGTTCTACTAAAGTCATAATATAAAACGTCTCTTATTATATGAATGTCATTCTGATATATAAATATTTATTCAATCATATTTATTATTATTAATAGAGTTCTCGTTATTTATTGACATAACAATTTGATTAGATCTTTATTAATAGTCTATAATAGGTTGTTTACTCTAAAAGCAAGTATTTATATACATAATAAATAAATGCCAATATGAACAATGAACAAAAAAATCGAATAATGAAAGCCGAAGACGTCGAAACAAATCCAACGTTGGAATGTCCGAAGCAGAAGGAACGGCTCTATGAAGTAGATAATTGTCAAATAAATAAACTTACAAAAATACGCTTTACTTATGATCTACAGACCTATACAAGATAATACGATTAACTCAAAAATATTATATTATCACCGATCCTTGATAAGTGTATAAAGGTTGAAATAAATCTGTCCGTTTGAAACGGTTAAAATTATATCTAAAGGAGTCGGTTACAATCATAGATATCAAAAATACAGGAAGCTAATACAAGTGTGCTTATAACCACAAAACCAGTTATTTTTGATAAATTAATAAGTTTTTTTTTAATTTTTCTTCTTAATGATAATTTGTATAAGGCCGCCTATCAAATTAAGTTTTAGTATTTTTAATCATTTCCTACGAGATTATTCGATTATAAGTTACTTTTGTCATTCAAAAAATTCTAAAAAGGAACACTTTTATTCAAAATCTAGGGTCTAAAGATGGAAAGAATGGTGTCTGTCGATAAGGGTTACAATTTGTATCTTTTAAATATTAATTTGTTTATTTAATTATTATGTTAAAATTAATTCTATGTTTATCTTCGAGAAAAGCATGCGTGGGTTATTTGAAACGCTTAGAACAACACAATATGGTAGCGCAATAAAAATAACAAATTAAAAGTATATACTATACGAGTCTGTTTCCACTAGGTATAAAACTGTTAAAAATATTCAAAAAAGCCACACCCGTTTCCCGTGGCGAACATACAGTACCTATTTTTAATGTGAATAATATTTTTGGAATCAATTAACATATTTTTTTATATATTTAGGTAAATGAATCAGTTGAAAAATTAATCACGTATCCAATTTACGACCGAGCCAACAGTTGCTTAACCTCATTTTTTACAATTGGTTATATAAAAACGTCATCTTGGGAAATGTCTAGCGTGTGACTATCAGGGTTCATAAGATACAGCCTGGTGACATACGTCTCTCTGTCGCCAGGCTTATGATGCAATAGATGGACAGCGAATTCGTTATAATAGGGTCTCGTTTTACCCTTTTGGGTACAGACCCTGAAAAAGGTGGCACCTTTAAGAGTATATATTTTATTCCATCTGTCTTTCCTTAAACGACTGACTACACAAGACAGTCTCAGAGCGAGAGCATAACCTTAATATGTACATTTTAGTTTCAGTATAATTGTCTTTATATGTAACTTCTTGTAACCCGCAGTGTCACTCGTGGTACCCGGGTAAAAACCTATCTGCTAATCCAGACTATACTTATCTCAGTACCAAATTTCATATACATACGAGCCATTTTCGCGTGAAAGAGTAACAAAAATCCATCCATACTTAGAAACTTACGTTTATAATATTGGCAAGATTATAACTCGTATTGTATAAATTATTCACTAAACATTCCCAGTCTCAATTGTTACTAATGCTGCAACAAATTAACACCTACGCACATTTAAATCTAGTTTCTCGGTTTATAAATAAATCTACAACTTTGTTCTAATAAATAACATTCGTTGGAATTATTTACAATTCGCTTTTCCTGTAAATGTATTGCAAGATGGACGATCAAATATTTTAGAGTTTTAATAACCCGAATAAATACTGTTTTAAATGGCGATAAATAAATATCTTTATTAAACTCGCCAATCGGTCGAAGACGCAAAGAGTTATGGTGTTATAGTTTTTGCGAACCTCGTTTGAAAGATCAAGTCAATTGTAAAGAATATTTATAATTGTGTGGTTTTCTATTCAATAAAGACAAGCTTCAGCTTTTAAAGGGCTTTACTCATGTGGTAGGTACATGACATCGCTTCATATAAAAATTACACGATATTTTATAGATCAAACGTCATATATCTTTTGCCGTTTTTGAGTGATGACGCTACAAACATTCACTCACCCATTCAAGTGATCACATTCTAGTATATAGGTATACTCTTTTGCCAGTAACACTGACTGTATAATTAAGGCATACCAATTTTTTTTAATTAGTCTGTTGTTTAATTTATGAAAACGAATAGGAGCTGTAACATATGGCGCGAAATGGGTAAATGATTGACAGATGACATGCAGTGCTGACGGCATTTAAAAAAGGGTTGGGATTCAAACACATTCGCGGCTCAGGTAGTTAAGGAAATGTGGGACAAAATTGGGAATTTTAGAAAAAAAAACAACTAAATTTAATGCAAATGCATGTTCCTAGATAAAATATGATACTACGAATATTATAAATATCGTTTGCTTCCCGGGCTTCGTAGTGACTGGATAAAAAATTGCTTATTCGATAAAAACGTACATATTAATAAATACAAAAAATTTAAAAGAAATGTAAAAGGCGATGATGAGAATTCGCAAGTAAAATAATGTCCACAGAATAAAGTAAAGTGCGCCAGAGCAAAGCTTGTGGAAAACTAGTATTGAAATAAATTTGAAATTACTTGACGCGGAAAGAGTAAAAGAAACCGGAGAACGCTTCTGTGTCTCTTTGTTTAAACGAAATTAACTTTAACTTCATTCACAATGGAAAAAGTATTGTTTAAGATTGCTGGTAAATGATATCCCCAGTTTTCCACACAATTACTATTCGTAAAAACCAATTTTATTTAAACGGATTTGTTTTTTTTTTATTAAGTTACTCAACTAAAAAAAAGTTTGTATTCAATATGCGTATCTATATATTAACCTAACTCTTTATAATATTATTTAATCTGTAGTAGAGTTAGAAGACAGTCACTAAACTTACGCAGTAGATTATTTTTATTTACTAACTCTGGAGACTTTAGCTTCATTGAATATATAGAAAAAATTGATCATAAGGCGAGATTAGAACCTGTGTCTCTTTTATGGCAGAGCAAGCAAAGTAGCAGGTGGCCCACCTGTTAAGTGGTCAACACCGCCCATAAACACTTGCAACACTAGATGTGTTACAGGTGCTTTGCCGGCCTTTCAGGGACATATACGCTCTTTTCTTGAAGGCCCCAATGTCGTAATTGTTCGGGAACACCGTAGCTGGTAAATCGTTCCAAAGCTTGACCGTACGCGGAAAGAAGTTGCGGGTGAAGCGTACGGTGGTGGACCGCCAACCATCCAGATGGTGCGGATGGAATTGGTTTTTAGCCATACCATGGTGACTGGCCACCCACGGATCCCAGCTGAGCAATCGAATTTCCTCTACCTAGTCAGAGCAAACTTTTCAAATTAGAGAATATAATTATATTTTGTAAGTTACTTTGCGCGGCTTGCTCAAAAGTGATTAGCCTATGTAAATCATGAACTAACTGTTTTGTTCAGTTGCTTCCGAAACATCCTTATTATCTACACACTAACGGTTGCCCCGACTTCACCCGTACATATATGCCACTGTGAGGATACCGCTCCCTAATTGTGAAAGAAATCTTGAAATCGGTCGTGCAGTTTTGTATGAAAACATTACAAACATACACACATATATTATACACACCAATTTTTCCTCGTTATAATACAAGGTAACATAGTAAAAGTAAATCACGATTTCAATTATTACTTTCCATCTTTACTTATACTAATATATACAATAAAAATGTATTTGATAGAATCTTAAAATCAAAAAGAGAAATAGCAGAAACTTTGACACCATTTCTACGATCGAAGATCTCGTAACAATTATTCTTATAAGAAATTACACAGGAAGGAACTCAAATGAGCAAATTGTCGAGTGGGAGGATAAACACGCTGAGATGAGGAAAGGGTCGCACTTAGCTGTATCAATATGTACTGGACAAACGTCCAGTGAATTAATACTTGAGCAGTCTGGATTTGTAAGGATACCCGAGCCCTTTGGCTCCATTCGGATTGAAGGATAAGAAGGTACCTATGTATAGATCTAATTTATAAATAAATAAATAGCGTTAACACTTTCTTCATACCAATTTTTTCAAATGACATAGCGGACATCTGCGCTGGTGGTTCGTCTGATGGTCAGCGATCATCACAGTGAGGGAAGAGTGAGGAAATGGAAACGGGCCTCTGGTTCCTCCACACACCGAATGAAACCTGCCTATCTTCTGTGCTGGTGTAGTACCTTCCCCGGTACGAGCTGGCCCAATTCGTACAAGATCTTGCTTGACTCCCAGTTTCATTAGAGATGGGCTGGATAGAATAACCTGAAACACTACCGATTCAGTCCTACTATATCCTTCCTACTAATATTATATAAGGATGTGTGTGTGTTTGTTGCTCTTTCACGCAAAAACTGCTAAACCGATTGCTATGAAATTTGGTACGTAGATAGCTGGACAACTGGAATAACATATAAGCAACTTTTCTTCCCGATATTCCTATCGGGTTTTCCACGGTTTCACGCGCTTTACAAGTATGATTTAATAAATAATCCGGTCTTACGCGCGTGAAACCGTGGGGTGCAGCGTTTTCGTAATTGAGAATTATAATTGGTGGATGGTTCATATTAATCTCTTAGTTAAGACAAAGCAAACAATAACAACGACACGGTCATAAGATAAATCCATAATCCCAAAGCGTTTTCCGATGTTGATCAACTTTCATCAGTTTAAAACAATATTGAATTAAAACACAATCCGTCATTTCGACTCCAATACGTCTTCGGACACAAACAACTTATGGAATATTCGGGAAGGTTGCTTTGTTTCTGTCGCGAATTAGGTCAGACCAGTGGTTAACGTTAAAGTTTTTACCAAATACCAAACTACGCTCGGGGGAGGAATTTGAATGCATTGTTTTTGTTGTTTGTCAGAAGTTTTAAGGAATATAATATATATATTGCTGGAACGTGACTCGAATATTTAAATACTTGGAATCTGTTTGGACGATAAAAATAAATTTCGCATAAACGCTGAACACAACATCTTGATGAGATAGACAATATTATTTTAAAGTAGACGGTGTGGATTGTGGGTTCTTATTAGTTTAAAACTGGAGTATCTGTTTATTTATTATGAACTAGCTTGTCGCCCGCGGCATCGCCCGCATAGAATTCGCTTATATCGCGTGACATGGTAAGGAGTATTTTCTTAAAGTATGGTTTGTTATGTCCCACGTTTAGCTCCATCTTCATACCAAGTTTCATCAAAATCGGTTTGACAATAACAAACTTTCATTTAAAGTTTCATCCCCTCTTTCAACCCTTTCTACCCTTTTTTCGCGATAAAAAGTATCCTATGTTCTTTCCCAAGTTCAGTTCTATCTTCATACCAAATTTTATCAAAATCGGTTCAGTGGTTTAGGCGTGAAAGCGAAACAGACAGACAGAGTTACTTTCGCATTTATAATTTTAGTAGGGATGAGATGCAAAAAAAAGAAACTAAACGAACTTCAATTCCCAAAATGTTCACGTAAGCGTGACAAATAATTATTTTCAATTAAATTTTGTATTTATAATTCCAAGAGATTACTAGACAGAGATTTTTAGACTACAAGAAGACTTAAAACGAAAATCCGGGATATAGTGAGGAAACCGGCATGTCGAAGAATCAAAAGTTCAACGACATGTGACCTCTGCCAACCCGCACATGGCCAACGTGGTGAATAAGACTGAACCCTCATAGTAACCTGGAGTCCCTAGACCTCTAAGATAACTTTTATCAGCGGAAATTACTCAAGAAACTAGACCTAGATCTATTTATATTATGCAGAGATAGTTTTGTTATTCCTTATCCTAGATAATAAAATAACACTTCATCCATTATTCTTAGCAACCATCTGCCCACTTGTCTTGAACAAAAAATACAATAGCTCCTATATAAAACACCGAACAGAGCTGTAAAACTCTCATATTTATAAGGGCTTCGTCCCATCTGCTTGTTTAAAGTTAAGGGGACATTTTTGTATTTATTAATTTACAAAATGTTTTTATAGACTCGACGTTTGCTTTGTGCCTTCTTCCAATCATTATTTCCCTTCCAGTTATTTGAAATTTTACATTTTTTTTATAAAGGTAAAATTTTTAAAGATCTTTTGATCGGTGTTAAATAAAGAAATAGAACGATTCAAAGTTAAAACAAATCTAATTGGCAATAAATGAGGAAAAATTTCTTCAAACTTCAATGGAATTTTTTCACGTCTTAATATTCTGGAAGCTTTCATATTTTACAGTATTAATAGAAGCAAATTCCGAAGAAGAAAAGGCAGTATTGATGTTTGAAATGCTTATGAATAATTAACAGTTTCCTTGTGGAAATAGTATGCAAAGACTCTATTACGACGAATCTTGGGTCTCAATAATTATTTTTGTAGTTTTTAAAGAATTGCTTGCAATTTTATACATGAAAAATTTTATCGTGCGCAATTCTCCAGGCCCTCTACCAAATCCATATAATCAATGCACAAGCTGAAACACTAACCTCATCTTTGTTCTTCTTCGTTTGTGTAATTTTATATATGTGTTGTGTAATTGTATCTATTTCATGCTTTTTATCTGTATAATTTCTATCATTGGTGTGTTGTGCTATCTCTGATAAATAAATGTTTCTTTCTATCTTTTTTAACCAATCCGTTGCCGTCGATTGTACCCGATAGCGTTAAATCATAGTCATCTACAATGATGACATGTAATGTCACTATTATAAAAAATTTAAATAGAAATAGAAATACAATCACTTTTATTTGCCACAACTTAAAATATAATTTACTTACATCTAAAACAGAATTGATTTAGCTCTATGGATTTAGTACCCTGAAACTCAAATAGATTTAAGATTAAGGGTGTGACACATTGCACTCATAGAAAGAAGTCACAAGTAGTATTAAATTGTATTGCTTTTGTATAATCTATGGTCACAAGCCAGGGGAAAGTCAAAGATCGAGTTAGTTTTGTTGATTTGTCCATAATTATTTTTTTCTCTTTGTATTTTTATTCTTTCGTTTCGTTTCTCTTTCTCTGATCTCAACATTTTGTTGTTTCTTATCTGCTCGCGGGAAGGCTTTTGACTTGTCTCTTCCAACACTAGATATTAACCTATTCATGTACTAAAATGTTATATACCTATTATTTTATACTAGCTGCGCCTGGCGGTTTCACCCGCGTAAGTCCCATAGGAATGTCGGGATAAAAATTTTCTTATATGTTATTCCAGTTGTCCAGCTATCTACATACCAAATTTCATTGCAATCGGTTCTGTAGTTTTTACGTGAGAGAGTAACAAACTCACATACATCCTTACAAACTTTCGCATTTATAATATCAGTAGGATTAAACCAGATACGTGCAATACTGCCGTACCCTAAACAGGCAATAGTTAAGACATCCTCATTCAATGTTACTATTTATTCTGAGACATCAAAAGAAGTGTTTGCCATAAAAGAAAATGTTAACGACGTCATAATGTAGGCGTCAAAGATTTTTACGACGCAAAATGAATTGTTATATCTAGAGCGCTATAAAATTGATGGATATATAAGCTTTTCTCATACGAATTTCCATTAGAAATTATATGCATTTCATACATATATGAATATCGCATAACTTTTATAGACTTTTTGTTTTTATTTTAGAGCGGGCAACCGATCTGGTTGTTTGTCTAATCATTGATGTAAGCAGGTCTCCACCGCCTGT
The DNA here is from genome assembly GCF_012273895.1 of Zerene cesonia. Lineage (NCBI taxonomy): Eukaryota > Metazoa > Arthropoda > Insecta > Lepidoptera > Pieridae > Zerene > Zerene cesonia. The sequence continues at coordinate 534,821 of NC_052116.1, read as the reverse complement.
CGCGGACGAATTCTAACAAGCACCCGTGGCCCCTTCACTTATGTGGCTCGTCAGAACACAGTGGGGTTTTAGTCGGTAGGAATCCGACATAGCCCACGACCTCTTCCTCGGGGGCCGTTGCTATCTATGTAAGATTTCCTCACTATAAAAAAAAGGTCTCCACCGCCCATGAAAATATGCAGAAGTAGGACCTCTGAAAATGCGTTTGCCGCTTTTTAAGGGTAATAAACAAGGGATTAAGGAAAAGTATCGTCCACATCAATTAAATAATGAAGAAAGAAGGCTTACTAAATGAAAAATAGTAGCATTCGAATGCTTATATCGCTTTTAATGGGAATGTGATATCTTCACCGGTACAAATTGGCCCAACTCGTGCTGAAGCGTGCATAATTTAAACATGAAATTTTAAAAATACAATGACTAAATTATTACAAATAAATTAATGATATTGGTCATTTGAATCGTGATTATCAACCTGAATGGTTACGACCCTTTACTAATCAAAACTAATACTACAAATTCGTAGAAAATTAAATATCCGAATATTAAAGGTTATAAACAACATATAAGTAGTTGTGTGTAGAAAATTTAACATCAGTAATGTATATTATATATGTATATATATTATATAGAAGCGGGTAAAAAATTTAATGTCTTTTTTATTTCACGTTTTATATAACTACATATTAAGCATTAAAGTGTAAGTTTGTCTAAATTTGTGACTTATGTTAATAATGTATTAGTTGAGAGGGCTTATGAATCTATGGTCCTTGTCAATACATTTTATGTTTTAGTTTACGCTCTAAAGTCTACGTCTATGTAAAAAAGATTAAGAAATAAATATGTATTATTATTATAGAATATTGTCGCTTAACTACAGGGCTATTGCCCTCTATACATCCTTACACAGGGTACTCCCTGGTTTTTTTTTTTTTTTTT
>NC_052116.1:529765-532882 GCF_012273895.1 Zerene cesonia | reverse complement strand
CACACATCCTTGAGGGACACCAGCATTAACTGTTAAAGAAGCAGAGCGGAAACCGTCTATAACGACAATAATGCTTCTAATGCTTGGTATTATTATTATTTTAAAATCAAATATTTCTTTTCATATAAAATGGGTTCAAAACAGTAAATACAGAGTTACTTACCGACTCTTTAATGTATAAACTGCTTACCGAATCGTCGGCAAATATTAAATGATAAATTTTGACGATTCAAAAGCACTTCTGAAGAAAGTCTAGTTGAATGAATAAATGTATGAGTTTGAGTTTCAAACATGAATAACTTTAAAAACAAGATTTTTATAACCGCTAGCAGTTTTGAAATATATCGTACTGGCTATGATGTATACAAATACTAGCTGCGCCCAGCGGTTTCACCCGCGTAAGTCCGTTATCCGTTGGAATATCGGGATAAAAAGTTGCCTATATGTTATTCCAGTTTTTCAGCTATCTACGTACCAAATTTCATTGCAATTGGTTCAGTAGTTTTTGCGTGAAAGAGCGACAAACACATACACATCCTTAAGAAATTTCGCATTTATAATATTAGTAGGATAAAATTTTGGTGTAGGAAATAATCCTCATTTCTATCACGCGCGTGAGGTGCCAACGGCTGGACTGATATCGCTTATTTAATTAAACAAATATATCTTTATTCAAATGTTTAATTAATACAATTATGTTTGAAGAAGCTGGTGCCTGTGTCCTTAAAATTTTCAGTTATTTACAGTGTCTTTTTTAACCATACATACGTAAAAAATTATATACATATCTATATATATAAAATTCTCGTGTCACAGTTTTCGTTGCCATACTCCTCCGAAACGGCTTGACCGATTCCTCTGAAATTTGGTAAGCATATTGGGTAGGTCTGAGAATCGGCCAACATCTATTTTTTATCCCGATATTCCTACGGGATACGGTCTTACGCGGGTGAAACCGCGGGGCGCAGCTAGTGTATGTATAAACATATGTCATGCAGCTATGATATATCTAATGCAACAGATAAATAATTAAACAGTATCATTTTGAACAATTTTTTACTTGTACGTACTTCTCAAATAGAAAAAAGACAATCAGAAACTTACAGATAAAAAATAATACAGATATTACATAATAGACTAAATGGACAACAAGGAGTATTCATTGGGATTATGAAATAAGGACGAAGAAAGGGCCAATTCAACCGAAGACTCTTTAGGTATTCATCCGAACCAACATGTGTAAAAAGATAAGATTGGTGGATGTATAGATGTCGCAATTGACATCCATTCATATCACGTTGCGTAGTTCTTTCATTGGCAAGTGACTGGTTAACATTTTCCCTCGAAAATTTGTAAGGATGTGTGTGTGTGTTTGTTGCTCTATCACGCAATAACTACTGGACCGATTGCAATGAAATTTCGTACCTCGATAGCTGGACAACTGGAATAACATATAGGCGACCTTTTCTCCGATATTCCTACGGGATACGGACTAACGCGGGTAAAACCGCAGGGCGCAGCTAGTATTATAAATGTGAAAGTTTGTTTGTTTGGATGTTTGTCCGTCAATCACGCTAAAACATATGAACGGATTTGATAATATTTGATATAAAGACAGGGTGTGAGCTGACTTGTGTGATAGGGTAATTTTATCCCGATTAAATCTTCCCTTGGGATAAAACAGGTATCTTGATATCCGGGCGGAGCCAGGAGAGCGTCTTGTATCGTGATAATAGAGTGTGGACTGGGATTACCTTGTGCGACGCGAGTTTAGTTTTAAATGGGGATAAGTCCATTAGATTTATATAATCTCTGTTGAAACCAGAGGGTTTTACTGTAAACAGGGGGTTTTACTGTCTTAGCTGTTAACCCCTCAACCGTCAAGGCTGACGGCCACCTTTGGATTTTAAAAGGTATGGCAACAGCGAGTCCCAGAACCCTCATGCAGTAAAACTGCGGAGGGGGATGCGTAGATGCATTTCTCAACGCTGAAAACAGGGAGGTTACCGTGACGTCTTAAAGCAGTAATAATTCCTGTATGGGAAGGAGAACGGGAAAGCGCCATCACTTTCAGTTACCCTCAAGGACGTATGCGACCTCTACATATATTGTTTGTCGTTTGTTATTTATTATCCCTAATATAATCAATACATAGTATAAAACTAATCGCTTTCCGCCCTATACTTAAATCTTTTAAATTACGCAACAGTTGTTTTTGGGTCTTTGTTTTAATAGTAATTCAAGAGGACGCTTTATGTATATATATGCACACCCCGGCTCCACCCAGGTAGTCATTTATCGTAATTGAAATGATATAAACGATCCTCGATCTTTTAAGTTACATCAAATTTGATTAAAATCGGCTGAGTACTTTAGGAGTACTTCGTGAACAAACAACGTGGCACGTAATATATTAAGATATAGAAAAACTTAACACGCGTGAAGCCGCGATAAATATTTAGCATTATATATGCGATAGTACCTAATTGTGTCTGTCTCTTTTTACACCTAAATAAGTGAGTGAGTAAAATGCAAAAATAGTTTAAAAGCGTATAGGATAGCTTTCGTCGCGGACATCTCACGGAGCGGATACGGGTTTTCCGTTTTCTACGCGAGCGAAGCCGAGGGCAGATAGCTAGTGTCATATTAATAAGCAGTTTATACAGGGATTTTGTTAAATACCAGCCCTTTACAACAGATGATCATAGACTGACTAATTAAAGAGGGCTTTGTAAAATGTTATTAAAAACATAATGTTTTATCATTTTAATTAAATCTTAATATCGTTCCAGTTTTTGTTGTCAAGCTTCGTTCATTCAGTCTAATGAATATTCATAAAAGGTTACGAAAATTTATTTTGATTTCGTCCTTTACACATTAACTATAAAGGAATACCCTTTTCAGTCATAAGTATTCCAGAGGTCAGAGTGGGACAAAGGATCTGTTTAGGGTCTGAATAATTGTTTACTAAGCGTTTACGACTGAGTTAACTCGGCCATGTTATCGGAATGTCTTTAGATATTAAAGTTGACTTACTTGACTTGACTTAATGTCCTGTGGCCCCTATGTGGGGCAGAGGGCGTCCACAGTGCGCCGCCATCGTCTTCGATCTTGGGC
>NC_052116.1:449259-528765 GCF_012273895.1 Zerene cesonia | reverse complement strand
AGATATTAAAGTTACGACACAATATTTAATTGAAATGAAAACGTAACTCAATCTTAGTTTTGTTTGACGTGTCTGTATGTGTGTGTGTCTTTGTGTGTGTATGTGTATGTGCATCATAGCTGCCGAATGGATGAAGCTATTTGAATTTAGGTTTTTGTATTAAAGGTGACTTATATGCGAGTGTATGTAGATAATTGTGTATATAGAAAATTGGTTTAGTCGTTTGAAAATTATCATCTGCTGTTTTCTATTTGATGAGAGGATCTGACTGACTTATTCCAATATGGATATCGAATGAAAGGGTTTTGTACTTAAAACACACGATTGGCATATAACCAATAATTAATAATAATAATTATTTAAAAATTGCTCAGTTGCTTACACCTCCAAAAGTATTTTTTTCCAGCATTTCCAATATCACAGGTTGTCTGGTAGAGATCACTCGTTAGTGATAAGACCGCCATTTGTACAATATTTCTTTGTGCTGTTTTTCTTTGTTATTTTATTTTGGTGTAAAATAAAGAATTTTTATTATAAACAAATCCGTTAGTTTTAAAAATATACAAAAATATTTAAAGTCCTCAGAATCACGCTCAATTCGACTGTGTGCGGATAAAATCATATTTATTGAAGCCTTTGAATTTATCTTAAACCAAGCGTATATTTTGAAAGGAATCAATATTATATAAGTTGGTGAGTGAACTAACTCTTGGAAGTGAGCCAGTTAGTTCTAAGGAGAATACCTTTATATTCCTATTGCATTTAGAGAGAAAGAATAAAGAAATACGAGTATTTATACATAATAGTTAAGAATTTTTTTTTGTTCTATAGCACAGAAATCCTACTAATATTATAAATGCGAAAGTTTGTAAGGATGTGTGTGTGTTTGTTGCTCTTTCACGCAAAAACTACTGAACCGATTGCAATGTAATTTGGTACGTAGATAGCTGGACAACTTGAATAATATATAGGCAACTTTTTATCCCGATATTCCTACGGGATACGGACTTACGCGGGTGAAACCGCGGGGCGCAGCTAGTTCTTTATAAATGAGAAATTTTGAAAGAATAGAAAAAACTTTATCACTAGGTGGGATTCGAACCTGCGTCTTTTTGCGATGGTATGGCAAAAAGACGAGTAATAATTTTTTTCTATTCTTTTAAAATTACTCACTTAGTTAAAAATGAATATGAAAACAAAGATTTCGTAATAAGAAAAGGACTTAATTTAATTAAGTATATACTGATAGTATGAGAGTCTAAGCACATAGAAGCTATGTAGATACGCCACTGAGTTATGTATACATGGTCTTATTAAAGTGAATGAGGACAACATGAATTTGTACTTCAAAATACAAATAATTATCCGTTATTTTGTACAATTTATTAATATCCATAATTAAAATTTTCGATTACTTAGTGGGTAATTTTTATATATATATATATATATATATATATATATATATATATATATATATATATATATATATATATATATATATATATATATATATATATATATATATATATATATATATATATATATATATATATATATATATCTGTGTATATATACAGTGTATGTATGTATATGTATTGACAACCCTCGTTTTGTTTGTTTAAATGTCGGGATAAATTACATAATTATTGAAATAATTCATGTTTAAAAACGGTAATTTCTCGTATAATCAAACGCAACAAACACAAATTAAAGTTGAATCAATAAACTTCTTTTTTGTTTTAAAACGTAATGACTATACTCGTATTATGTTTATTTATCAGATAAAAAATTCCATATTCAAAAATATTATTTCAATAAAATCCACTTAAGAATTACTATATCCTCATTTAAAACACATCTCTATAACCATAGACAATCGATGCATAAAAACTAAAACCATTAAATCACAAGAAAAGTTCTAATTTCAAATCAAACACATCAGACATATCAGCAATTGTTTAATGATAACGAACGTGTTTATCAAAAAAAAAAATCTCCCGCCATTAGTGTTTTCCCTGGAGGCGAGAATCAATAAACAATAATTAATAGCACTTAAGCTTAGCTTAGTTTTGTTAACAAACATTAAATGTGGACTTTATTGATACAGAAATAACTAATGTTATATCTACACTAATATATTGGTTATTTATGGCATAGATGGTACCTGCGCGAGGGGTTCGCCTGATGGTAGGTAGACTTATGAACATTCATAGAGAGTACCATTGCGAATGAGTTGCCTTGATTGATTGTTGATAGGAAAGAAGAAATAGACAAGGAAGGGTGAAGGAAAGGAAACGGGCCACCGGCTCCCCCACTCACGAAACACACTAGCATTCGTATGCTGCTTTTTCACGCTGGTATTCTGTTAGGGTGTGGTAGGTGGTGGTGGCTTCCCGGTGCGAGCTGGCTCAATACGTGCCGCAGTGTACTCGACTCCTACATAAAAAATGCTATCTGTTCTTCTTTGGTTGATAAACTGGAAAATAACATCATTCAATAAAATGGATCGATAATTATTCTCATGATATAAATATACATTTACAAGGAACATAGACTTCGATTTTAGTTTTTATTTTGACGAATGAAAAATGTATGAAAAATAAATTGACTTTATAATATTATAATATAACTAGCTGCGCCCCGCGGTTTCACCCGCGTAAGTCCGTATCCCGTAGGAATATCGGGATAAAAAATAGATGTTGGCCGATTCTCAGACCTACCCAATATGCTTACCAAATTTCAGAGGAATCGGTCAAGCCGTTTCGGAGGAGTATGGCAACGAAAACTGTGACACGAGAATTTTATATATATAGATATCTCACTCAGTATTCTAATAAAAAATGAACGAAATATAAAAAATCCCCATCCCAACTGAAATAAGAATAAAAAAGATACAGATAATGAAATTAAACACTAACACAGCTCTTAATTTTTCAACCATAAAAGAGAGAAGAGACGAGGAAATAAATACGAATTACGTACCAACAAATCCCTCTGGACTGTACTGCTGATTTCAACTTGTCCCAGGGCCAATTAACGAAGCCGTATAAAACTAAATTTATCAGTAATTCAAATGTAATTACACAAAATTATAATAGAAGTGATAAAATATGTGTTTCGATGATTAACGTAAAGATATATATTCTTATTCATGCCAAAACGGATAATCAGTTTTTGATGTAACTCGGTAGTGATATAAATACCCGGACTGAGTATTATTTGTTTTTTTCTTGTTTTATAGCATTTCACAATGGACAGAGAAACACAAGATACACAAAAATCTTCACTGTTTAAATTGGCGGCATTCCTCAACCTGAACCTTATTTATTTATCGGAAAGCTTTTCCAGCTTAAGTAATAGAATGATCTAAAAGCTTGAAACTAGTATATTTTAAATAACAACCTAAAATTATAGTCGTAATATCCAGGCAGAGTCAGATCAAGATGTTACTAGATAATTTCGCAGTCATAAAAAGGACTACAATTTTACAAAGACATCTTAATTAAACGAATAATTTAGACGGAGTTCTCAAGTCGAGGTCAATGCCGAAAATAAGAAAAATATAATATTATGAAGCTAGCTAGCTTAAAATATAAAGAACCTGCACCCCACAGTTTCACCCGCGTAAGTCCGTATCCCGTAGGAATATCGGGATAAAAAGTTACCTATATGTTATTCCCGTTGTCTAGCTATCTACGTACAAAATTTCATTGCAATTGGTTCAGCAGTTTTTGCGTGAATGAGCCTCAAACACACACACATCCTTAAAAACTTTCGCATTTATTATATTAGTAGGATAGTAGGATGTATGTTTATAACGTTATCACACAATAACTACTGGACCGATTTCCAACATAGACTATACATGAACCTCGGGCAAAAAGTTCGTATATTATAGGACAATATTATCCCAATATATGAAACCTCTGTAACGCAATTCAAGTTTTCCCATTATTTAAAACAAATACGATTTCCTAACAACTAGCAGCCATATTGGCAATCCAGCCTAAAGCAAGATTGATTGATAATATTTGTATCGAAAGTAAATAGCGCTATTGTTTTTTTAACCGACGTGCCCAAAAACAAGAAGGTTCTCAATTTGATTGTTTTTTTTTTTGATTTGTTACTTTTCAGCAGTTAGACATAACGATGGTAGTAATTTTGATGATTGTTTTTTTATTTGTAAGCTGATGTCTCCCGGTTCATTATTTTTATATTCTTCGGTTCAGTTCTAATAATTTGATAACGGTTAAGTTTTTGTTTAAAAATACAAAAAAAACATATTTTCTAATACCATTTTTAATAATACATACCGTTCGACTGGATTGGAATACAATCTAAGAGAAATTACTCGAAATAACTAATTCATTCGTTTATATTCCACTAGCTGCGCCCCGCAGTTTCACTCGCCTAAGTCCGTATACCGTAGGAATATCGGGATAAAAAGTTGTCTATATGATATTCCAGTTATCCAGCTATCTACGTACCAAATTTCATCGCAATCGGTTCTGTAGTTTTTGCGTGAAAGAGCAACAAACACACACACATCCTTACAAACTTTCGCATTTACAATATTAGTAGGATAGTCAAATATTTGCCAAACTAATCAAAGTATTGTATCTAAAGATATAACAATACTTTTGCAAAATAATTAACTTATAGGATCAAAGCAATTAATTACCTTTGCCTCCATAGATAATAAATAATTTAAAGCACTATTCTCTTAAAATTAATATAAAACAATTTAATATCAGATAGAAGTGTCTCTTACATTTAATATGTTATATTATTATCCTTTATAATGAAATCCTCGCCAGTTAGACTCGTTCTCAAACACTGCTTTTTCTTAAATTTCATTAGAGTAAGATTCTTATTATGAGCACTTAGAAATTTACTTGTGCTATAAAATAGGGTCATAAAGAAATTCAGCGAAGAAAATACTTCAGCAACTCAAGAAGCAGTCGAGTATTTCGTTATTAATTCAATGTAATTAACTTGAAATATGAAAATACATAATCTTTAATGAAAAGAAAATCGTTCAAGTTATACTACTTATAACTCCTGATGACGCCTCCTTGGTACAGTGGTAAACGCGTGAGCGTAGAACCGAGGGGTCCTGGGTTCGATTCCCGGTGGGGACAGTAAAAAAAAATGTCTCGGTCTGGCAGGACACAGAAGGCTGATCATCTACTTGTTCATAAAGAAAATCGATCAGTGAAACAGATGTATATCATCTGCCCCATACCCCAGTAGTACACGGGACTTCACTTTACTTATAACTTAAAAACAATTGGATGGACTCCAAATAAAAAAAACTTTCAAAAATGTCGGCGAAATTAGATTTTCTTTTAATAAATAGGTACAATAGTAGTGTGTATAAATTAATAACCATATTATTAATTTAATATAAATGTAGTTTAAAATAACTAAAAACCATACTTAAATGGCTATGCCAAGTATACGTTACAAATCATTAAATCCTGCCGATCATAATCAGGATATTATGATAAACTCATAAAATTATCGTATTACCACCGCCAGAGTTTGAATTAAAGCTATTCATTTAAAGTGGGTCGAAATCGAATTTAGAGGAGTCAATTACAAACATAGAAGTGTACATGAAGGTTTTAAAAGCGTGTTATCAACTCAAAACCTTAGCACTGAGCTTAAAAATCTTTCTGAATATCATTAAACATCAATAGAACCCGACAAAGCAATCACGTACATTATTCCAAACCATCAAAGCAACTGATTGGTTCATATCCGTCTTATTGAGAGCAAATATGATGATATTTTCGCGCAATATCCTTTCAATTTCATTATATCTTATTCAAACTCGGGTATTATGTTTCTCTACTCTTACTCTGATAATGCATAGTCTATTATCGTTCTGCTTTCTTCAGGAATAGTAAAAATAGGTTCAGTAAATGGAAATTTTATTGAATTGTATGGGTAGTGAAAAGCTTCTTTCGATATCTATTTAATGTAGTAGTAAGTTTGACCGCCTCCTTGGTACAGTGGTTCACGCGAGAGCTTAGAACCGAGGGGTCCTGGGTTCGATTCCCGGTGGGGACTCATAAAAAAAATGTCTCGGTCTGGCAGGACACAGAAGGCTGATCACCTACTTGTCCATAAAGAAAATCGATCAGTGAAACAGATGTATGTCATCTGCCCCATACCCCAGTGGGGGACACCTGACTTCTCTTAAGTATACTGTGTATAAATACATTGAGTACATTTTTATCCCTTAAAAATATAACAAAACATGAATCGAGTTGAAAATAAAAATATGCTTGTAGTTTAATAAAAAAACACTGTCTTGATACGACCACTATTTGACGATATCTTAAGAATAGAAAGTGATATATAAATCCAGTCATAATACTACTAGTCCTACTAATATTATAAATGCGAAAGCTTGTAAGGATGTGTGTGTGTTTGTTGCTCTTTCACGCAAAAACTACTGAACCGATTGCAATGAAATTTGGTACGTGGACAGCTGGACAACTGGAATAACATATAGGCAACTTTTTATTCCGATATTCCTACGGGATACGGACTTACGCTGGTGAAACTGCGGAGCGCAGCTAGTAATTATTATAAAAAGACAGAAATATATTGTACAAGATAATATTAAAATTTAAATAAAAGGAGGCACAGGCAACAATCGAAAGGAAATAACCAATCAGCGAGAGTTTAAAAGACGTTTGATATACAATTTTATTCAATGATCAATTGCTAGCAAAGGTCGCCCGGAAGAGATCGCTTTAAGTTAATAAGTCGACCTTTGTACATTATTAACGAATAGAGTATTAAACTCATCTGTAGGCCTAAATATATCGCATTTACACGAATATTACAAAGAGGAAAGTAGTATTGTATGTTTGTAAAGTTTTTGTAAAGTTTTCAAAAATTCTGTCATGATCAGAAAGCTGTAACTTCACAAAGTGACACGGACGATGCCGGGGCGAACAGTACCAGCCCCTGACTTTCTATTTAATATATCCAATATATCTGCTAAAATCAATAATCTTAGTTAACTAAGCAACCAAACGAATAAACATTAATAAATCTCGATACCAATATTCCTCATTCACGTTTCCGACCCTAACGTTTATTGTTTGTCTAATTAGAAATAATATTAAATGAATAACACAAAAAGTCCTTAAGTGCATATGTTCTGATTGCCATGTTATGTTTGTGAGGTTAGCAACACAAATGATTCACAGAAATGTTGATAATTTTTCCTTTTTTTTTGATGCAGTATAAAGCCGAACGTGTATACCAATTTTATTAATTAATAAATAATAAAGAACTGGCTTTCTATATTAAAAAAAAACCTTGATATAATGACCTGAAGCAATTCCATTAACTATAAAATAGACCCTTTATAGAAGAGGTTAGAGTGTTATCTGTATCTGCATTTATGAACCTAGGAATTATTTTTTTATTAATCTACCGAACAAATGAGCTCATGACCTGTCCTTGTACGCTTTTGGTGGATAAGTCATAAGAAAAATTTGGACCATCGAATAAAGAAATGGACTGAGAAGGGTAAGGAAAAGGATACTGACCTCCATTTCCCCTCAAATCTAATACGCAGTACGTAGGAACGCAGTAGAATTCTCATGCTACTGTTTCACGCCGGTCTTCTGTAGAGGTACCTTGCCCCTTGCGAGTCCATCTTAGCTAGAACAGCTTCTACTGTAATGCTCTGCGCCTTATGCAATCGCTGATTAAGATTCTATGCACGTTTAGACTTCCAAACAATTGCACAATTCTTGGACGCCTCCAATAGACCTTTTCAAAAATGGCATTTTGCAGGCAACGCATTTTAAGAGAAAAGTTTGGAAAATTTTCAATATTAGCCACTTTCAATTTAAAAGCCTTGTATCTAGCTATACAATTTTAAACTTAAACATTTATTAATTCATTATTTTTCAATTATAATATCATCGATTATTTTACTGCTGGAACTTAACAAATACACGAAATTGTCGCCGCTCTGATATTTTATAATTATTAATGTTACTCGTTTATGGTCCCGCAGGACAGGCACTGCCTAGTGCGGGATCCAATGAATTTACGTTCGAATCTTAACTATTAACTTTAAGAACCTTGGACAAGTTTGTGTTACTTGTGATCTTTATGTCTATCTTAAAATAACAAAGATTTAATTTAACTTAAATTAACAAAAATTTAATATTAATTTTAATTTAATTTAAAAATCATGAATAATATATTGTTTATCACACAATATTTATCCGTTATATATAGTTTGTGAGGGTGGATGAATGTTTGTTATTCTTTTACGCGAAAACCACTGAACGGATCGTGATCGTACTTATCAATGAAATAACTTATGTAGCGGAATATACAATTACTATATAACACGTGCTTTTACCAGCAGGTTCATAGATACAGCTGGTATAATATAAATGAGACTGGAGAAACTCATTCATTCACGGAGAAAAAAATGTCCAAACAAAACGAAACTCATTTAAATTACACTTTACTGTCAACATTCGTCATTCTGCCCCACGCTCCACTTGACCTAATTTTATATTATAGGAACATTTGAGATAAACATACAATGGTATAGATAACAAAAGATTTATATTTTCTGTTTATTATTATTGACTCATTAAAGCGTTTTCCAGGTAACACGGGGTTAGTTTTATTTTATTTCGGGCCATCTCGTGAAGTTAAATGTAGATGGTAGGACAGACGGACGGATTTAATTCAACTTTATATTATTATTAACTAGCTGCGTCCCGCGGTTTCCCGTAAGTCCGTATCCCGTAGGAATATCGGGATAAAAAGTTGCCTATATGTTATTCCAGTTATCCAGCTATTTACGTACCAAATTTCATTGCAATCGGTTCAGTAGTTTTTGCGTGAAAGAGCAACAAACGCACACACATCCTTACAAACTTTCGCATTTATAATATTAGTAGGATATCAGTGAGAACAGAGTAACTTCATGAGTGAATATAAATATTCTTGGTAAGCATCGCCCAATTCGTACTTACGAATACTCTGTATAAGAGAAAGAGAGACACTTTAGTTGATTCTATCATCTATGCTTGTGTTAGTTTATTTCAAACTCCATTAATAACTAATTCTATGCAGAAACGTAGCTATAAAACGAATTCTGATTTAAGTAATATAATAATACATCTAATTAATCTTTACAAAAAACTAACCTAGTTATTTTTAATAAAAAAATAAACTGCCTTTATATTATTATCAGAATTGCATCAAACTTTAACAGAGCCGCACGGGAGGCACCAGCTTTGTAGACATCACAACAAAAATTTTGTTCACCCAACTGAAAGTTCTATGGTAGACAGGTATACAGTCGAATTTATAATCTTCTTTTGTTAAGTCGGTTTATAAGACGTAATACCCACCATAACATACATAGGTTTTTGTTACCAAACGCGTCACCACAATTCAGAGATTCTCAACAGAAATAGTTTTACCTGAGAGGGCATCGCGGTTACATACACACGTAAAACTAATGTGTCGCTGCGATAATATTAATCCGACGCGAGCATTGCATTATAGACCATCTACACTTGACATTGGGTTGAAAATAAATCGTCACCGCGTGTGCAGCCCTAATGACTAGGAATGTTTATTTCATATTACTAATGGTTGTGCTTTCTTTCAGTCACATGCGATACAAATGAAAACATGACGTTATTTTTGACATTCTTCAATTATACGAAAGTGTACTTAAGTAAATAAAAATAAATGCGAAGGTAGCTCTGTCTGTCTGTCTGCCTCTTCATCACGCTTAAAGTGATTAAGCCATTTGAATGAAAATGATCTGGGTAAGGAAATAGAAAGTTTTGATACTAGAAATATCACGAGAATGGATATATTATATAGGACTGTCTATATTTTCCTTTGACTAAGCGGGCGAAAAGGCTGTGGTATATGTTTGTTAGAGTTTTTTAAATAACCCTTAGACTTTTGACTGGTTGATCATCAGCATTCTACTATATCCTACTAATCCTTCCTAGTCCTACTAATATTATAAATGCGAAAGTTTGTAAGGATGAGTGTGTGTGTTTGATGCTCTTTCACGTAAAAACTACCGAACCGATTGCAACGACATTTGATACGTAGATAGCTGGACAACTGTAATAACATATGGGTAACTTTTTATCCCGATATTCCTACGGGATACGGACTTACGCGGGTAAAACCGTGGGGTGCAGCTAGTATAATATAAACACAGCATGACTGCTCGACTGCTAGCTATTCGGACACCACAATCTTACATACATAATTGTTTCTTCAAAAAAGGAGTAAATACTCGAATCGACAGTGTTTTTTTGGGTTCACTACCTCAAAACTATCGACTGTGGGATATTTATGATTTTTCGTCCATTTTCTCAGAAGCTTGCATTTATTTAGTAGGATTTTTCTTTTTAGGACTTATAAATAAGACCTTATTAGACGTAAGTAGAAGGAGATTCGGTACAAGCTAAATTCTGAGATATACATTGATAGATTATAGTTAAGGCATCTTTATTATCATACTAAATTATAAATGTGAAAGTTTGTTTATTTGAATTTTTGTACACTGAACGGATTTTGATGAAATTTGGTATACAGACAGGGTATGAGCTGACTTGGGTGACAGGATACTTTTTATTTCGATTAAATGCTCCCTTGGGATAACTAAATCATTTGTAAAAGCTTGTATAATCTATTCATTAAAATTTGCCCAAAGCCAATCGTACTTTAAAACGTAATAATAAACCGGGGTTGATAATAAATCCCTTCATTTAAAGTGCATAAATATATAAACTATATCAAAGAAAATCCACAAATTTATTGAAATTAAATTCATATTCTATAAAACATGGAGATTATATTAGCTTATGAAAATAGTTCTATTGTGGAGTACCCGCTGCATGCCCCGGTTTCCTGATAATCTTTCCATTTTTAACTGACCTCCCAGCATCAGACTATTCAATTAAAGTATTATTGTGGCTGGGTCGTCTATCGTTGCTTCGAAAGAGGTCAAACTGGTATAAGTCAGTGGTATAATTGTGAACGTTATGTGTTCAAATCGATTAAATATTATAGAGTATAATGATTCAATATTAAAAAATTAAGAATTTAATGTAATGATTAAATCGCGTTGTGTATTCATAAAAATATCTTTTAATAAATGTTACTAGAGTTAAGTATAATGGTGGTTGTTATTAATCAAAGTTTTACGTTTTTAAATTATTATTTTATAGTTTTGAAATCTGCAACCTGTATTATGTTCGTCTATTTTTTATGTGGTGGACCTAATGAAAATCTTATTGTTATTTACAATTCTCAATGTAAAGATGTAGCTTGAGTAAGAAGAAACTGAATTGAAGTGGACTCTAAGAATATCCTTTAAAACTTCTAACTATTCAGATCAAACCTCTCAACTCAAACCACGCTAAACAGCAAACCAAGGAGAGTGTGACTGCTCTGCGCTTTACGAGACAACTTTTATATGAGCCTGTACGTAACAACGGAGCGACGACATGACGTTAGACGTTTGTCCATCTAATTGCCTGTGACCTTGAAAACTAAGTGAAGAGCCATGTTCAGAGAACATTCGTCCTACATTCTACAACTTTAAATTTTGGTAATTTGGCATTTTCAAACATTTAGCATCAGAATATATAATAACAAGCGGCCCGCCCCAGCTTTACGCGTGGTACATTTCTCTGAAAAAAACTTTACAAACTTAACAAAAAGTTTAACGCTTAGCAACACGGCGATTCGTTTTGATTTATATAAAGATAAACTACAAATGTTGACTGCCCGTAGCAAAGGAAAATTGGTTACACAGAATTCACATCTGAATGATTCTAGGTCCGTTTCCTTTTACTCACCATTCGCAGTCCATTCCATTCCTGCCGACAATTCCTTCCTTATC
Source organism: Zerene cesonia (assembly GCF_012273895.1). Taxonomy (NCBI): domain Eukaryota; kingdom Metazoa; phylum Arthropoda; class Insecta; order Lepidoptera; family Pieridae; genus Zerene; species Zerene cesonia. Next base: position 516,824 of record NC_052116.1, on the reverse strand, counting down.
CTCGATCCTATAAAGATGGGAACTTATTTGCAGGAGCCCTCTGTAAATGTGACCCACCAGCTTAATTGTCCGTTATAATACAAAAGCTTTGAAGCTATCCTCTTTATATTCTTTTCAATTTATGTATCCGTGTGTGTTATATGCTTTGTAGATTACTTTAAACGAGATTTGTATGAAAGAAATATGAAGCACCCCGTCACGTAGGGGTGTCACGTTATTCGTCACGCCACCACATTGCACTGCGACGTGACACGGCGTGGCGCAGAGATATATGTTTTGTTTGTGTCCCTAACTATTTAATAGCTGTATTTTCATGATTCTTCTTGAATAAATATTCATCAATCTATCTGTTATGTAACATTTATAACAATTTAAGAGTAGCATTAGTTTTTAAATACATAAGTATTTCAAATAATATTTTTTATATCATTTTTGGCAATGGAGCTGGTGACTAATCGTCGGATGGTAAGCTCTCAAGCCACATACGGATTTGTAACTAGGCAGGTGTAAGACCAATAACAGAGGCTTTGCACCTCTTAATATATATTGCTGACTATATCAAAACCAATTGAACCTATTTAGATGAAATCTGCCCTGACACCTAAATCAGAGTATACCAGACATATGTAAAAAGAAATCATTCATACCAATATATACTTATGAAATTTTGCACACGTGTTCAGAAGCTGTCATAGCATAAAAAAAACTCGAATCGAATTCATAACTTTTTTGGAGTCGGTTAAAAATCCTTTCATTTAAACATTTGATGATAATTACGAGGAATTGGTTAGCTTTAGCTTTAGAATTGGTTATCTTAAAATCAGGTCACCTAAAAATTCTAACAGATTCTACGGAATCTTTTGAGAAGGAAAGTAATTGTTCAAGTTTAACCGATTGTGCTGTCTTTTTGATTCATACCCTCAGCTTCTCGGTGATTACAGATTTAATTTTAGAGAATAATCAAATCTATTCTTAAGCACATTACGTTCAAAATCGCTTCAACATAAACCACATATTTAGCTGAATTTGATAGAAAAAGTAAACACAGTATTGCACGAAATTCGTCACAAGAATCGAATTTATTATCTGTTTGTTGAAAAACCATATTCGCTCTTTCTCTTTTCTTCATTTATTGTCACTGTTTAAAACATCCATTGTTTCAATTCTGTCAATTTAATATATAAACTAAATTATATAGCCACTCAAAAAGCAGTGGTGGCTCAGTGGTGAGGACCGCGGACTTCAAAATCGTTAAGTCGGGGTTCGAGACCGGGCGAGCGCGCAGGAAATAAATTGATTTTTAAATTTATCTGCGCATGTAGATAACATCACCACTGCTTAAACGGTGAAGGAAAACATCGTGAGGAAACCGGCATGTCCAAGAATTAAAAGTTCGACGACATGTGACATCTGCCAACCCGCACTTGGCCAGCGTGGTGGATTATGGCCTGAACCCTCATAGGAGGCATGTGTCCCAGCAGTGGGAACATATATGGGCTGATGATGATATAGCCACTCTCACATCCATTAAAATGTTGGATTTTACAGGTCTACGTATACGATTCTTTGAGGACGCCATTTTAATCACCTTAGACCTGCGGACGCCATTTATAAAAAAAATACGCTTTACTCACTACAGAATATTTAAGACATTATTAAATTGAATTTTCTACAACGTTGTTTCTATTACTTTTCACTGAAATATGAAAAATAAAATATAAACTAGAAGAAGTTAAAACTTTGGATTTTCCTTTAAATAGTAAAATGAAATCAGACCAGAATTCTATACAGATTCAACGAAGATTTTTCAATACTTATTTATTTTATCAATTTATGTCACCTTTATCGAATCAAACTTATTTATAAGTTAAAAAAAAAATCAATCAGAGAGAAAAAAGTGAGTCAGTTTTTGACTAATGCCTTCAGTTAAAAACAGAGTAGTTTTAGTGACGTAGAGATATTATTAACCTTTTACTCAATTTTCTGTCGCAGAAGTGTGTTTATTGCTATTCTCAATGTTTTTCTTATATCACAGCAGAATTGCATAAACGGTATTTTGAGTGTGCTTTCTATGGAAAAATCTTGTGTAATTTCTGTCCCTCTCAATTAGGAATAACCATTTCCTCAGGATCAAGTCTCCACAATTCCGCAGCCTTTATTTTCATCGGCTAATCGCTGGTCGTTGGGAGGCCATTATCGTATACCTAACAACTTGTAGACATGTCTTCAGCATGCTCCATTACCCTAAATCATTCGGCTGAGCGTCTTGTTATATCCATCCCTGAAATAAAAGACTTTTTTTTAACGTTTCCCTGTTTAGTTGTTGCTTTTGTTGCAGTGCTTTATTTATTTGAAGAAAAGTTCGCTAACTATATACATAATTTCTTGTTAAATCTATTAAAATATACAGCAAATCATTACTGCTTCTGTATCTAAATTATAGACAGGTTTACCAATGTAGATAAATATTAAAAATTTTAAATAAAAGTACATAAACTGAAATTTAATATAATTGGATAAGGGAATTAAAAATTAGCTTTTGAACAAGCTGAATTTAGAAAACATCTGTGTTAAAATCGACGGTAAATATTCTATTATATATATTTTTTAAATAAGTTGTTACAGTCGAAGCGTGTTTACGTTTTAAATCTCATTTACATTGGGCAAAAAATACATCTAGGCCAATTTGTGACAGCTGTGATGTACATATTTCTTCATAGCTCTCATTTGTTACTAAAATTTTGGAGTTTGTTGGTTCGTAGCGGTCAAGGGCTTTTAATTTTGTGATGGAACATTCTCGATAATGGCTGTTTGATCGAGCGTATCTAGTAATTATTTGTTTGAGATTTTTTCCTGATTTACTTGGAATCGAGTTTCAATAATAAAAATATTGCAATATGTTATTTCTTTGTCTTTGTCTATATTTATTGCTAAAACTTATTCCACTAAATATATATCTTGTCTTTATCCTATTAGGCGTGTCTGGTAGCTCTAAATGCTTCGAAATGCGTGGGTGATCCAGAAAGTATGCTGAGTTCTCTCCCTTGGGTCGGATCTATTGTGATATGGGAGTAATTTTTCCAATTCCCATTAAAGTATGTGAGCAATATATACAGAGGGAAATGTATACCTACACACATATTGCGATATAATATATCATTAAATTGCTGAAATATTGAACTTAATGGTATTGGTTACAATGCCCAAACCATTCAATTATTCATGTACTAGCTATGTACCGCGGTTTCATCTATGTACCCGTAGGAATATTGGAGTAAAAAGCAGCGTAATTTGTTCCTTATTACATAGCTAGTGTCAAAGTCCGGTATAAATTGGTTCAGTCGTACCAGAGATTAGCCACAACAAACATACAGACAGATAAAAATAAATCAAATATGTTTTTTTGCTTAAAGTACGTAAATCCATATGTATTTAATAGTAATTGTTTTCAACAAAAAACTAAAACTGGGTTGTTTTATTACACTTAACTCTTACACTACATTTAAATATTATAAAACTTAGATTATTAATTCATTTGAATACATACCTGTGACGTCACAAAACTGGTGAGAATCCTAGATAGAAAGCTACATTTCTACAAGATTTCTAAAACCCACATACATTATCCCATATTTGGTAGAGTTTATAACGTTAGATGTTTAAAAATAGGTTTTATTTTCCCACAAACTAACCTACTGATAACTGGTGTACAAGTGTCCAATAACAAAAAAACAACAATGGAAAATTACAGTCACAGCTTCTGTGATGCTACTTTCTTATGTAAAGGAAAAGGGGATTAAATTTATATACATTTTCCAACCTCATACCAACCTTATTGAATACTCAAATATGGTACGAAGTGCAAAGTGGACTTGTATAGGAAACACGAGTCCACTTCCCTCTTTAAAATTAAACCCTCGAAAATCTCTCGCATATTACAATGCACGCCTGTCATTTGCATCGAAAACTGCGCATAACTTTTTCCATTTAAGCAAACTACCTCGAAAACACTAAACCCCAGCCATGTAAAAGCTTTTAAGCTAATTTTAGTGGTGACGCTGAGAAGTACTAAATTTCACAATGAATTTTCTCAGAATAAAACTGTTCACGAGTCCCTCGGGAACTCTTAGCTTTAAGGTTAGGTTTATCTGGAGCTAGCAGATATCTAAGAACTTGGGATAGATTTTAAATATTAAACTTGGTTGTATTATGTGTAGTAGTTTTATCTGTGGTATTATGTTATCTGTGGTTGGGGTTTTTTATTACAGCGGATATGTTGATTTTAAACGCAGTTCGATAGTATTTGTTTATAACTTAGTAATCACACTTCACACTGTTACACTTATACTATAAATGATAAAGTTTGTTTGTTTGGATGTATGTACGTCCGTCGCGATGAAACTACTGAACGGATTTTGATGAAATTTGGTGTAAAGAAAGGGACAGGTACATACTTTTTATCTCGAATAATTGATCCCTTGGGATAAACAGGAATCTTGATATCCGGGCGGAGCTGGGACAAGCGTGATATATAACATCCAAAGCTGTTATATTCCACTAAAACATTTTTGAATAATAATATTAACGATGATTTATTTGAAAAGAGCAACTACAGAGTTTGTTGGCGGCTCTTCTGTGTTATGACGATGAAAAAGTGCTTCTATAAGAAGTCTAATTGAATAAATAAATGTTTTAGTTTGAGTTCGAGTTTGATGTTTGAAATGGTTAAAAAACTATACGTGTATCCTACTAATATTATAAATGCGAAAGTTTGTAAGGATGTGTGTGTGTTTGTTGCTCTTTCACGCAAAAACTACTGATTGCAATGAAATTTGGTACGTAGATAGCTGATCAACTATAATAACATATAGGCAACTTTTTATCCCGATATTCTTACGGGATACGCATTTACGCGGGTGAACCCGCGGGGCGCAGCTAGTTGAATATATTTTAACACGAAATTATCAAAAGGTATAAAATATCTCGATTTTTTATGATAGCGTAATCTTTTTGGCGCACAAAATGCTTTCAACCAAAAAATAGGCAAACGGAAATTGTACGTTGAACTTCGCTTGAATGGATTGTACTAGTTTATCCCGTTGCTCGGCTCGGATTTCGATTTGTAGATTTGTTTTCTGTATCGGGTTGTTTTATTCTCTTTGTTTTTAATAATTTCGTATAAAAATTGTTGTTGTAGGTTTGATGGTAAACGGTCAAATGCTAGTTGGACGTGCGACACTTAGTTTCACAGACAAACAGACGGACTGAAAGCGACGTTTTAGTGATAGGGTCGCTTTTTACCCTTTGGAGTAAATAAATTATATTCTATTATAAATATTATATTCTAAAAAACAGATTTTAGAATGATATTGATAAGCCGTAATAGCTATCACATATCATAAAATCTAAAACCTAACTAAATCTAAACGATAACAGAAGAATATGATTTAAATTTATTCAAGGCAAGAGTGAATAGACCTAGACAGGCATGCGGTTTCATAGACTTCATCTCTGCTTTCTGTCAGGTGGGATTGCTGTCAAATGCTTGGCTATCTAATGTAAAAATATCCCTTTATCTGCCCTGTCAAATAATTTTATTTAATTATTCATCACTAAGTGTCCAATCAGTATCGTATAATTCAATTTTTAGTTTTTTTTTTTATAGCATTGAAATTCGATTACTGTGGCAGGATCACGGGTGGCCGAGAGGCTAGGCGTTGCTACGGTTAGGCAAGATACGCAGGTTCGAATCCTGCCTCGTGATCGAATTTTTTCTATTCTTTCAAAATTTCTCAGTATCGTATGAATTTATTCCATCAAAATTGTTACCAATGTTTACCAATATACAAACTAATAATCAATCAGACGCAACATGCGCTTTGGGAAAGGAAAATGCATAAAGAAATTACGAAAACCCGAAGAAATTTTGAAGTTGCTAAAACCTACAGTGAAGCGTCTCAAGTACGTTTTTGTGAGTCGTTAATTAAACAGAAATCAGGTCAAGTCAAGTCAAAGTTAAGAAGCAGGTTTAATTCAGAGATGTATGCCCTTAACGCTAGGTCTAGTAATGTGATTACTTAGGTAAACAGAGCATGTATTTGAGTTAGGCGTTAAGTATAGTAGGTATATACTATAAAACTAGGCTCCACGCCACACCTCCAGAATATCATGCATAGTTTATGCTTTAGATACCGAGAAAGGACATACGTGCTAGATTTCATCTATCGGTCCAATAGTTCCAAGTACTCAGATATACAAACGAAACTCTTTAGCGGTATGTATTAAAAAAAAAGTATAGGTATTAAGGAATGGTTTTCGAACGACTACCAGCGAAGGAACCACACTTCTACAGAATTCATTACCTATATATATATATATATTCAGGTCTTCGCTCCGGCTTCGCCCTAGGCACATATATAGCCAAAGTCACTCAGTGAAGTTGCACCCTTCTTAAAACATAATTTTTTTAAATCGGTCCAGTGTTTTTTGCGAAAATGTTACAAACATGCAAAAATACATAAGTTTCCTCTTTATAACATTTATAGCGTAGATAAATATTTATCCATAAATAGATGATATTTACCGATGAATGCACGGACAAAGAATAAACATACGTATTTAATATTTACTCGTAAATATAATATTTTACAGCCTTTTAAGCCATGTACCCATTTCTAAAATGTACATATTCTTTCTATTTAAAATTGTGTACAATAAAGCATAGTATTTTGTAGTGTTTGATTTTACGCGAGTATTATACATTTAGAAATTAGCTTACAGCGAGAGTGGTCACGTCTCCCCGTGAAGTGTTCGAAACGTCGGTTTAATATTATAATGAATAAATCGCGTTTAAAATCCGTTAAAAAGTTTTTAATACAATAAAGCATTTTAATTCATTTATTCATTCATTTCTAAACGTATAACACTCGCGTGAAATAAAACACAAGAAAATACTATGTTTATCATTAGATAGATAAAAAAAACATTAATTATCTCAAACTATAGTTTTAACAACATAACTCTTTATGTGCGATCAATCAAAATTATGCGCCTGTCGGAAATTACTTTGCATAACGAAAACCGGTCATCAGGTGGCCTAGGTAAACGCGAAATAACCATTTGAACCTAGGTTATCAATAAATCTAAATACATTTTTATTACTTGCAGACTTTTTCAAGATTTCATGGGTATTCATAATTAATTTATTGCCGCTCGCCTCGACTCCGCCTAAATCCCACTAATCCTAAGTTTGTGAGGATGCATGTATGTATATGTATATGTCTATGTATGTTTGTTTCTCTTTCACGCAAAAGTTGCTGAACCAATTTGCATGAAATTTGGTATGGAGATATTTTAATACCCAAGAAGAGACATAGGCTAATTTTTATCGCGAACCGATTTTGATGAAATTTCGTATGAATTTGGAGCTAAATTTCGGAAAGGACATACCATGCTTTTTAAAAGATTCTGTTTTAGGTCCAGACTTTGGGAAAGACTATAAGACTAGGATGTCTCAAGGACAGACCTTGAGATAGACTTACTCTTTACCATGTCGGGCGATATATCCGAATTCCACGCGGGCGAAGCTGCGGGCGGAAAGCAAGTAATAAATAAATAAAACCAAATACTTACAAGAAACACACACTGTATGTGAAACCAAACACTTCTATTGGGATTTCCTTGTTCATTTGGGGGAAAATAAATCAAACGCTATTTATGTTCGTCCACTTTCACCTTCATTTATGATGTTTTTCAGGTGCCGAAAAAGAAGGTATCATTTGATGAATTATTTCTGTAAAGCTATCATAAATTAACATTCGTTCTTTCCAACACAGCGTCTTTTACGTGATAACGGGTATTTTTGACTACGCGGTTGAAGCTAAAGGACAAATAGCTAATTGTTTATTAAGATACAAACAGTAAAATTATTATTTTAGAGCTAGAATTAACGACTTTGATACAGATAATAAATATCCATGAATGAAATACTCTAAAACAAAAATTAAAAACAAACATAATCCACAACGTATCTTACTAGAATTCAGAGAAAAACTAACACGCTATGCTCTTAAATAAATACATTGAATTCAACACAACGTCTGTCCGTATATTCCAAGCTTAAGTAATATCGTATAATTTATTCACTAAGTTACGAAGAAGCCATATTCAATAATGCTTAACATACTTTACTCAACTTTAGCTCATCACCAAAAAGGTTTTTGTAATAATGTTATTTATTTCAAGAAATAAAGGTATAAGGCACTCGAATATTCCATGTTATTTACGTAGAAAATCTAGATAAAAATTAAACTTTACCGTTTTCAAAACTAAGGACAGAAAGAAGTGTATTTAAAAGACTAGAAAATATATATTACGTTGTAGGTATTTTTGAAGGAATTTTACAAAAGGAGGATTGTAATTATATTCTTATACCTAAACTAAGTTATGTCCGCGGCTTTTCACGCGTAAGATTCGGAGTAACTTAATAAATGTTATAATACATATAAACCTTCCTTTTTAATCGTTCTACCTATTAAAAAAAGCCCAAGCAATACATACGGATACGGAAAGCGACTTTTTTATACTATGTAGCGAAGATGTCATTTATAATGGTTGGAGAATTTACAGCGACTTACGAAACAATATTTTTAATAATTAGCAATAATAATAAGCAATATCGTATGAAAAGCACATTGCAATACTAATTAGTAATTAAAATATAAACTGTGAACTATCTATACGAAGCCAATATAAATTTGAACGTGTGTTACAGTTAATACATAATACATTTGAATGAAATCACAAAAATTTCGGCGAACCTATGCAAATAGTGTTTTTAATTAGTTACCCGTATTTAGTGATCGCGGAGGACACTACATATAAGAGCGAGTGCGAATTGTCACTGCGGTTTAATTTCCCTTTGATCAAATTAACAACGCAATTGTGATTGCAAGAGCTTTGTACTGTAGCTTCTATGTAAGATAATAGTTTGTATGCAATCACGTTGTGAGGATTCGTAGCAAGATTCGAGAACTTTCCATTGAAATGGAAGGTTACAATTGAAGTTGTGTTAGGAGTTAAGAAACACATCGCTGTAAATATATTCAATACTAGCAGCCCCGCGGTTTCACCCGCGAAAGGCCATATCCAGTAGGAATATCGGGATAAAAAGTTGCCTATATGTTTTTTCAGTTATCCAGCTGTTTATGTACCAAATTTTATTGCAATTGGTTCAGAAGTTTATGAAACATAATATTAATAATGGCCATGCGTATGTAAAAAATTTCATTCCGATCACTGGTCAGGGCTGTGTGTTAACAGATCATCCTGTCAGAGATTTGCGTTTTATATATTAAAATACAATATGCATAGTATCGTAAATCAAGTACTTAATGACACAATCGATACCTAATTAAATATTCGTTCAATCGTTAAAAACGAATCTCTTTGTTGCTTGAACTCTGCAGGTTCTCAACTGACGCCATTTTTTAAATAGGAAATAGTTGCCATTGCCTAGGAAAGATACACCATATTTATGGCGTTCAGATTTTTTATTATTTTTTTTATGTCATAGCGGGCAACTGAGCTGGTGGTTCGCCGGATGGTAGGCGATCACCACCGCCCATAAACATTCGCAAAGGAATTTTCGAATGCGCTGCCCGCTTTTATTGGGTAAGGGAAAAGGAAAGGACTAACGACTGGAAAGAAGGAATGGACTAGGACGGGTGAGGAAAAGGAAACGGGCCTCCGACTCCCCCACTCACCGTACGAAACACAGTGGCATGCCACTATTTCACGCCGGTTTTCTGTGGGGGTGTGGTACTTCCCCGGTGCGAGCTGGCCCAATTCGTGCCGAAGCGTGCTCGACTCCCACATACACAGATATCGTTGCGTTGTATTATAGTTCTAAATCAAAGGTATACAGTAACTTAAAACTGCGACAATCTTATACGGAACGTATATGATAGACAGAGATAGCTAAATCAAACTGCAACAATTGCCTTAGTTTGTCCTCAACAATTTGTGCGTGCTAACGTGATATACCTCTTTCTATTTATTATATCATATTATATAGGATTAAGTATCCATCCTAGAAACATCGATGATCTTTTGTAGAAACGATTTATCACACTTATGTTATAATTGTGAAAGCATCTTTGTTTGTCAATCACACTGAAACTATTGGACGGATTTTGATGAAACTTGGTATACAGAGAGGGCATGAGCTGACTTCGGTGAGAGAATACTCTTTATCCCGATTAAATGCTTGGATGAAACAGGAACATTGATATTCGGGCGGAGCCAAGACAAATGTCTAGTATCTTATAAAAACACTATTCTCAACAACAGATGTTTCTTCCATTAATGTAATCGTAGATAGGAATGTTACAGAAAACGCGTTTAGAATCCCTTATCATTGCGAAAAACCCGATAGCTACAAAAATCCAGCCATTTCTCATTGTAAACACTTATACCAGAAACACTGTCGTGGAAAAATACACCTATTTTTTGAGCACTTTAAGTTGAATTTCAAGTGAATAAATTCAAAGAGACCTCAGACGAATAACTCGGAATGTTCTGGAAATAATTATGTCAAATCATCCTTCTGGCTATCAATTGTAGCGTCAATAATAGCTATTGAGCGTGAATTTGATGTGTTTGTTTGCACTGAACGCCAAAATTAGCTGTGCTCAGTTTACAGAGCGATATTTGTTTTGATAAACAGTACAGAGTAACGTTAAAGTTAGTGGTTTGTCGGACGATTTAGCGAATCTACGGTCTGCGGTATCTTGTAATTGAATTACATGTAAATATTATTCTATATTGTTGATCTAGTGCTTTCGGGAGTCTAAATACAACTTCGCTTCGCTTACGACTTGCAATAACCACCAAATATTGAATGCATCTTTTATTTTTTGTACTCAATCAGTGTTAATAAGTAAGTTTAAATTTATTGTGGTAGACATTTGGGCCAGCTCGCACCGGGGAAGTACCACACCCCCACAGAAGACCGGCGTGATAACATATTGCTGTGTGTAGTTCCGTGAGTGGGCGAGCCGGAGGCCTATATCCATTTCCTATACTTTCCAATCCTTTCCTTTTACCAGCTCCATTGTCGATAGAGACATAAATAAATCAAACATTGCATAAATCATTTAAATCAGTACAATAAGAACATACCTGTTTCCATATTATTTGAATACATATTATCACATAATACTATTTTTATGTCTGTTTAATCGTAACGCATATAAATTGTAAAACAATATCTAAAGAAAAATTATTGTATGATATCTGTTGATGAATCAATACATAAAATAACCTCTTCCCACTCCTTTCCTTTATTCGCGTCATCCATGTTTTCATTACCCTATATCTTTAAAGTCAGCAATCTACTTACGAAAGCCCTCAGCAAATAGCTTTACGCCTCTGCAATATTGTATGGGCGCTGGCGCACATCAAGCGACTGTGATATAAAAAAAAATCGGAATTTCATGGTAACAATCCACATTATTGTTTGACTACTCGGGCAAAAGCATTGGCGGTTGGTTGGTGGAAATATAGTTTTCATAGATAAGAAGTACTAAAGGTAGTTTATACTTTCAATAATTAATTAATTTCAATAAATAATTACCTTTTTAAAAAACAAAATAAATAAATAAAATTAAATGATTATTTTTCTTCTTTACTATCTATATTTTAATGCGCCACTGTCATCTGTAATTACTAAAATCACGTAAAACGTCCATACAGTTATTTTGTGGTTAGCGTTGCCAATATTGTGGAGCTAGTTTATCGTCTGTTTGGTTTAGTGGTTAATGTCAGTACGTACTAATTTGATATTTAACTTTGACTAGTAATCACTGGTTAAAGTAGGTATATATATGTAAGTTCATTAACAATTTTATCGCTTGACCGCGGACGAAAAGTCTATGTTACTTGGTTAAGATTTTATGGCCTTCTTTAAGAGAATTTTCAAATTGCTCGAGCATGAATTTCGTCTTTATAATAAGCTTTATTATGTAAGGGAAGGCTACAGAGCAGGTAGTTAGCCCGCTGGTAAGCGATCACCACCGCCCGTAAACATTTGTAGAGATTTTAAGGGGTAAAGAATAAGGAATATAAAAATGGACTGGGAATGGTGAGGAATAGGATACGGCTTTCCGATCACCCACTGACCGAACGAAACACAGTAGCATTCTACTATTTCAAGCCGTTCTTCTGTTGGAGTATGGTACCTAACCCGGAGCGAGTTGTCTGGCAATGCGTACTAGGCGTGCTGGTCTCCCACACTCAGATATGAAATTAATGAAGAAGAAGAACACGGCAGAAATTAATTTAATGAAGAAGGAATGTGAATCAAAATTAAACAAAAAATATTAAGCTACTGAAACTGAACTCCCAACAGGCTCGAAAGTCCAGTAAATAGTCCAAGTGATTTTGAGCTTTCGCTGCTTGACGCACTGATTCTCACAACCGTCAAGGCAAGTTAACCATCTTAGCAAATAATATAAAAATCAAATCACTAGCTGGAACTAGAGCAGGGTAAACTCAAGGAGTAATTACTTTAGAAGTTTATAAATATGCGGAGTAGTTTGCCCCCAACTTTGTCAATTATACTGATGGCATGACATTTTGCCGCGATGCCGGCAGTTTATTGAAAAAGCCACTACACGGTGACTTTGCGGTATTTTAACGATCGTTTAACTCGTATTTATTATTGTTTGACGCTTTTGTAATGTCACTTTGTAAAGTGAGAGGCATAGCTACTACGGTATCTGTAAGTACCTGTTGTTCTAGGTACTAATAAAAATCTATTGGACCGTTTGTGGCTTAGACAACTGTAGTACAAGATGCAGCACCTTTTAGTCTTTTAAGTTCTATTATCTAAGGACTTGCCAAGAACGAAAGTACTTAGTTAGATTTTTTTATTTGGGTTTGTTAGTCGATAATGGGTGGGTGGGTTTATAACCATTCACTTGATTCTTTTTGTATTTAATATGAAGTTCTGGTCTGACAGAAGAACGAAATCTTTCGGTCATTCGGATGACCGAATTGGTATGAACCAATAATTGCATTTATAATTTCTCTGCTTTCATACGCTGCAAACAAGGTTACTAAAATAGCAAATAACAAAAATTAGAGGGAATTTTTGTTATTTGCACAACAAGAGCAAAAAATTCAGTCAAATTAAGAACCTCCTCTGCTTTTGGGACGTCGGCGGATAAAATACACTCTGACCGACTTATTCAAGATATAAATAATGGATTCTTCAAGGATCTGCATCGCAATGAATATGTATAGACCAAGTTCGAGTTAAAGGACGTAATGAGATTTTTCTTTGAATAAATTGCACGAGCAATTTGAATTCTGGCTTATTACCATAAAAATTACACTCGCTTCCAATGTCGGAATGTGTAAGCAATGAAAAGAAATAGCGAATGAATATTTATTTAATTAGGTGTGATCTTAAGAGTAACTTTCTCTGCCACTGCTTTCAGGTGGAAATGAATTTAAATGAAAAGCGTTTTAAACGCCTCAAGGAATCAATTATAAATGAACCATCATTTAGAGGCTTGTTTGGAATCCAAACTTTTCTGAAATCAAACACAAGAAAATACCAGACTTTTCTGTTTAATTAAACCTACAAACACACAAAAGATTAACAAAAGGCTAAAATCTTAGGAGGGCATGGATACTTATGCTTATAATATTAGCCTATATTGTCAAAAGTAAGTTGATATAAACATATTTCTAGAGAACATTAAAAAATAAAAAATTAAAAAAATTATGAATGGGTATTTTTTTTTTTTTTTTTATGTTACAGTCGGAAATGGAGCGGGTGGGACGCCTGATGGTAAGCGCTACCACCGCCCATGAACATTTGTAGAGTATTTATGTATTGTATTTATCTCTGTATCTCTGTCTGTCTGTCTATCATTCACGCCTAAACTCAATTCTTACTCATTCTTTATATGAACCGCAAGGGACTGGCACATGCTTCCTGAGTGTTCCCCGACGAGTTCAATATGGAGGTCTTCAAGAAAAGAGTGGACAGGTACCTTCTATGGAAGCACGCACCATCTTAGACCACATTTCAGCTTACCATCAGGCGAGATCGTAATTAAGCGCTGCCTTAGTACGAATAAAAAAAAATTCTACCAATTAAGATGAAGGTACAGAGATTATTTGTAAAAAAAGTGAAGTCCCGGGTCCCTGGGGTATGGGGCAGATGATATTCATCTGTTTCACTGATCGATTTTCTTTATGGACAAGCAGGTGATCGGCCTTCTGTGTCCTGCCAGACCGATACATTTTATTTTATTTTCCCCACCGGGAATCGAACCCAGGACCTCTCGGTTCTACGCTCACGCATTTACCATACCAAGGAGGAAGTCCAGAGTCACAGAGATTATTTGAGACTTGAGAAATGATGTCCTCACTAGCATTATAATATTGTGACGTGTGTATTCTAATATGAAGTATTATGGTTGACACTATCGAATTTGCATAAAATCTGAAGCATATATAGGTATACTTTTGATCAATATAATTGCTGACAAATTCTAGCAAGCACCCGTAACCCTTTCCCTGAAGTGGCTCTACGGAACACAGTGGGGTTTTATTCGGTAGGAATCTGACGAGCCACGGTCCCTTTCCCCGGGGGTCTTGATATCTTTTTTTTTTTTTTTTTTATGTCACGGTCGGCAATGGAGCTGGTGGGACGCCTGATGGTAAGCGCTACCACCGCCCATGAACATTTGTAGAGGCGTAAAGTCGATTACAGATCCTACGCCTCCACAAATGGATTGCCGACTTTAAATTGGGAAGGGATTAACAAAGGATTGGCGAGAGGAATAAAGGAAAGAACTGGGAAGGGGAAGGAAAAGGATATGGGCCTCCGGCTCCCCCACTCACCGAACGAAACACAGCAGAATGCTATTTCACGTCGGTCTTCTGTGTGATCTATATTTCCCCACTACAAAAAAGGCGATAAAAATTACACTTTTAGCTTATTTAGTCCTCTCAACGCGGCTTCATAACTCCATTTCAAGTAAAAGAGGAAAAGTTGTGGCCACCCGTTCGACTAGCAGCCAAAATACATCATTTATAATTAATTTAAAACTCAACAACAGACATCAAGGGATAATATTAAAATGAAACGTAATAAAACATTTAATTACTTCCACAGAGTTTCTTCGTTTTCAGTCGCATACATTTTCATTTTAAATTAATGTGAATTAGTAAGATTTAGTATCGTACTTTGCGAGGATCTACTTAACCAGCAATTATTGTGTTTACAAATTACAATTTGTACGAATCCTTTACGGTGTTAATTAATTTTTAAAGTTATCACAGCGTTCGGGCGAAACTCGTTTGCGTTTACCTCTTTGCTGTAAAAACTGCTAAAGAATCGATGGTCATTTGTCACTACATAGTATAAACAAAGTCACTTTCCCCGTCTGTTTCTGTTTAGATCTTTCAAATTGCGCACCTCATTTAATATAAATAAAAAAAATGGTTGCCTGTAAAGTCGGTTTTACGGGCGAAGATTTTACGTGACAACGTCTTTTTTTCCAACGCCAAGAACGCTCGAGAAAGACAGAGACAGAGACACAAGCACGCACCGATTCAATGCGCCTAATTCTAGTACTGCGCGCGCGGCGGACCGATCATAGTTCGGTGACTCATCGTAACGTTACCGGGCGTTACACTTTTTCATGAGTGACTCCGAGCCGCAACCTAATTTAATTATTTACGTTGTCACGTTAATAATAATAACTCCTATTTATCTTCGGGAAACAAACAATACAATAACTCTTATAGATTATAGATATATACCATACACATATCAGCAAAGTTTCCACAAAAATTTAAATACTTTAAATATGAAAACACGCTCAGTCACATACGGAATATAAAGGATACAAAAAAATAGCAATCACATGTATGAGAACAATTTAAGGATAACAATAACAATTCATTGTTTTACGAATTTTTGTAAGTTTTTAAGATTTCAATAAAATTATTAGGTAGAGTGAATCAAGAGGAAGGTTTCTATGTACATAACACATGAAATGATGGGTTTTACTCTGAATTTAGCGCAGGTGAAGCCGCGGGCAAGAGGTATTTTTTATATGAAATGACGCTTCTAGAATATGTTCATCTGAATGAACGAATCTTTAGGTTTAATTTAGGTTGATCTTCTCTAGCGAATTGTAAGGATCTTTTTACTTTTTACTCTTGATCATGTATTGCTTTTCTAGGTATTCTTAAGGAATTTATTTCAATTGTGTGTATCGGATATCAATTGTGTTTTAACATTCTGTTCTCTGTTATCTTTCATAACCTGAAAAAACTAGTTTAACTATCGAATCCTAAAATCTATATAATGTCGAATCACTTAGAAACCGCGCGCATTCGTATAGAATTATCCTTGATGTTTTTGAACTTTGATTATTCAACATTCGGCCCAACTACCCTCACTTTGTAATAGTCCTTGTGACTGGCTGCGATATGTTATCAACTGACAACATCAATTAGACAGATATAGAATTGCAGTGCATTCTTATTAAGATCAAACTAATATTCAACACATGCCCTATTTATTTCTAGAAATCCTATTCTACTAATATTATAAATGGGAAAGTTTGTAAGGATTTGTGTGTGTTTGTTGCTCTTTCACGCAAAAACTACAGAACCGATTGTAATGAAATTTGGTACGTATATAGCTGGACAACTGGAATTACATATAGGCAACTTTTTATCCCGATATTATATATAGCATTGCAGTATCAAATTAACAGTAACATAGTAGATACTTGCACCTTGCTCGTGTAGCCATAATTTTATTATCAAAGTAATGATGCATGTGACTAGGTTTGCTCTTATTCAGTTAAATGGTAATGAACTTAAGTATAACTTAGTTAAGTTCAGGACGTGTAGTTTACTTAAGAAATTGTGCCCAGGAACAGGTCGTAATAGTTAAAGAAACTTAGACATTTTAGAATAGACTCAAACTCAATACCAAATTCAAACCCAAAATCGACATTTTTATATTTAATAAGACATCTTCTGTGTTCATTTTTGAATCGTCATAATATTATAGTTTCATCATTTACCACCATTTCGGATGGTAAGTTCTACGGAGAAGAGCCGGCAAGTAACTCTGTATTTGCATTTTTAAAACCATGCTAATTATTATTTTTTAATTTTAAATAATAATAATAATGCCAAAGATCTTTCGATTGTTAAGCAACAACATTCCATGGATTTTCCTTCCACATATTCATGAATATTACAGTAGACTCTCTGAAACGGAAAAAAAACTAAAATAAACTAAAAAGACAAAAAATGTATTCCTAACAATGATATAAGACAATAATACAAGAGAATAGTAACATAAGATAGAAGGAACTTTATTAACTCGTATATAAATTGACGCATTTTTTTTACAAATCGGTTAATATATCAGAGATAAGTAGAGTTGCGTAATATGATTTCTCAAATTCTTTAATCTTCTGTACTCAAATCTTATTATGACTTATTTATATCTCAATAAGTACCCACACTCAGACTATTTTAAGCTTTATTCCAATAAGCGTTAAGTATGTCAAGTGTCTTTATTGGAAATTTTGATTGAATCTTTCAAAAAGATTATTATATAAAAGTATTATATTAATATTTCTTTATATGAAAGTTAAGAATATACTTGAAAAATTTCGTAATCTTAAACCAATTCGAACGATTAAACAGATTGTGATGATTCCTTTTTCATTTGAAAGCTAGTTCTTTTCGCGTGGTCCACTTTAAATTTGGTCTAATTCTAGCCTTATGTTAGACCGCTTTCAATTTATTACATTTCAAAAATCCTAATCAGTTTTGATTTAATTTCTAAATAAACGGACAGACCTTTCTATTTGTAGTACATTAAAAAATAAAGTAATTAGTAAATATCGGTATAAACCTCCCCACCACTACCCTTCTTCACACACACAAATACACACAAGAGTGTACGTATCTACCCAGATCCACACTAAAAAAAAACACTGTAACAAATTTGTTATATAAAAACCACACAAAGTACCAATTCAGCAATTGTTAAAACAATGTTAAACTAAAGACAACAATGATTCGAGGCCGTTTTACGCATTATTTTCTATATATTTGTTCGATATATCCTAAAAAAACTAAGATTAAATTGAATGCTTTTACGTTTTACTTGAATGAAATAAACCACTTTGTTCGATAAAGGTTTTTTTTGTGTCATAGTCGGTAAAGGAGCTGGTGGGTCGCCTGATGGTAAACGCTACTATCGCCAAAGATCATTCGCATATCTGCAAATAATTTTCCGACTTTTAAAATTGTGGAAGGAACAGATGAGGGGAATGAAGGAAAGGACTGGGTTAGGCAAGGGTAAGGAAAAGGATACGGGTCTCCAGCTCCCACACTCAACGAACGATACACAGATATTTCACACTAATCTTCTGTGTGGGTGTGATACTTCCCTGGTGCAAGCTGCCACTTTGCTTTAGTGGTGGTCGGACGAGTTTCGAAACGAAACGAAACGAAAGTTTTGAATACGAAACACTAATAATAATAGTTTGAAAAAACTAAAAAACACGCTTTTATCATATTTTGCAAATTGAAAAATGGAATAATTTTATCAAATTAGTGTATTGTCATCGGTCCTCAATAAATCTACAAAGTTTGAACGAAATCTGGCCGTTTAAAGTGGGTCAAAATCGCGCCCAAAGAAGTCGGTTACAAACAAACAAACATACAAACATACAGGTGAAGCTAATTAAAAGCGTGTAAAAATACAGTCTAATAAAGTGAACTCTTCCTTTATTGAAGTCGGTTGAAGAGTTTCGCAAACGGTTTATTTGCTTGATAAATAACATCCAATATTCAGTCTGAAACATCCAACAATAATTATTGATCAAAATGAAAAAGAATCAGTTTTTTGTAATAAAATCGTTACACAAAGCCGCCTGGGGCGCCCGCATGCGAGCATATTGAACCATTTATTTTTATTTGTTTCTCAGAACCGTCCCACTGCATGGCCCGAAATTGGAAGTTACATATTCAGCGAGGATTATTGCATTGTTCTCGTGAGTTTTAATTTAATTTCGTATATTATTTTTTTCAGGGATTTTAAAAAACGTAGTTTCAATTCAATTTGTTTTGATTGTACTATAGTATTAATAACGTTAACTGACTCAAAACAATAAAGTTTTATCATCGAATAGAATTCATAAAAGCTATTAATTTGTTTGAAGTCAAAATAACGATACTTTAACAAACTGCATGATATTGGATACTCGTAATTCTCTTAATATTTACAAGATAAATAAGCACGCTTAATATTATTAATGTGAAAGTATGTTTGTTTGGTTGTTTGTCCGTCAATCAAGCTAAAACTACTGAAAGGATTTTGATGAAATTTGGTATACAGACAAGGTATGAGCTGACTTGGGTGATAGGATACTTTTTATTCCGATTAAATGCTCCCTTGGGATAAAAGGCATCTTGATATCCGGGAGCCGGTACGAGCGTCTAGTAAATAATAATTTTATTTTCCAAATTATCATGAAACAGAAATTAGGAACCCTTGCTCCTTGATTAGGTTTCACACTGTGGAGAAACAAGACTCTTCTATTGATACATGTTATTCTTTTAAAAACTGTTTTTTTAAACTACTATTAAACTTAAAAACTTTCGGAACAAACAATTTTTGTTAATTATACAATATCATCATTATCAGCCTATACAATAAGTCCCCACTGGGACACGGGCCTCCTGTCAGGGTTCAGGCCATAATTCCTAGCTTTAGTTACAAAATCCCTACTAATATTATAAATGCGAAAGTAACTCTGTCTGTCTGTTATGCTTTCACGCCTAAACCACTGAATCGATTTTTATGAAAGTTGGTATGATGATAGAACTGAACTTGGGAAAGGACATAGGATACTTTTTATTGCAAAAAAAAGTGAAAAAGGGGTTGAAAAAGGGGATGAAAGTTTGTATGGAAGTTCCTTATTCTCAAACATAAAATCATGTAAGATTCTTTCACACCTAAACCACTTAACCAATTTTGACAAATAGTCCAGACCTTGGGAAAACCTATAGGCTACTCCTTACCATGTCGCGCGATATAACCGAATTCCACACAGGCGAAGCCGCGGGTGGAAAGCTAGTATAAAATACATTCATGCATCTATACTATTAGCTTATACCTGTGTGAGTATGTGTGTATGTGTGTGTGTAATAAATGTTTTCTACACAAAGGTCACCTACATCTGTGGCAAGAAGGTACATGTGCAAATTCTAAAATAGGATGAACAAATTGCTAACGGTTTCCTATTAAATACAAAACGAATCAAGTCAGTGAAACCAAAACACAAACTAACGAATAGCGAACCTTCTTCGTTTTAAATAAATAAATAAAAACGTCGAATAGAGAACCTAGAATCCTTCGGTGTTTTGGGATGTCGGTTAATAATTCAATTAAACACATACACATTACACATTATAAATTCTATAGCTTTCATCAATATCAGTCCTGCAATGTCCTCTTTAACAACTTTAAACATTCTTATTAAAACCCCAAAATCAGGCGAGGTTGGGCCATAAATCTTTACTTTCAAATGAGCCCTAACCTCTTACGGCCGTCAACATAATACCCCCTTAAATCACCTTCACCTCATTCTACCTTCCCTCGCCATTATATTACCATAAACTGTGCTTATGCCATTCGAAAATTATTTAAGAGTTATCTTTCATAAACACCACTGGGCTATCTTTTACACAGCCCCTCGGAAATTCCGAAATTTGCTTGAGACGATATATTTAGAAGGCGTAAAGTGATGTCTCAGGTGGCGGTTTTGTAATTCGTGAACAACAGTTTTATATACCTCTTACAAAAAAATATTTGCACTGATTTATTAACGTTATGACGTGATAATAATAATGTATTTTTTAGCGTTACACAGATCATTTATATAAACACTAGCGGTCCGCGCCGGCTTCGCCCGTGGTACATATATAACCGAGTTACCTCAATAAATGGGCTATCCAACACTGAAAAAATTTTTCAAATCGGACTAGTAGTTCCTGAGATTAGTGCGTTGAAACAAACTTTTCAACTTAATAATATTAGTATAGATCACCTTACCGCACGCGGCTTCGCTCGCGTTAGCTAAAACTTTCCAAATTATATACTTAAATCTTCCTTGATAACTATGTTATGCAGTCGAAATTGATATGATAATAATTGGTGCAGTAGTTTATGAGGTTAGCGTGAAAAGACAGTCAGACCCTGCGGAGAGCTTTTCTATAATAAGTATTACATGGACAAAAGTAAATATTTCTATAACTCATATTATGTTCCTCTGATAAACGACATTGTATCATGCCTTGTAAAATGTATATACATTCAGTGGTTTTCGCGTAAAAGAGTAGCAAACATACATTTTCACAAAATTTGTCATTTATTGTATAAATTTTAAGTTTATGAAGTTTCATATTCCATCGTGCGCGCCATTTTCATAAGGAGAGGTACAAAGTTTCCGTTTTATGAATTAATTTACATAATTATTTATCTATCCGCCCCGACTTTGCCCGGGGTACATAATATATACCCTATAGCGCTCAAGGTTCGAAAAGACGCATATATCCAACGGTGAAAGAATTGTTTATATTGGTCCAGTAGTTCCTGAGATTAGCGCGTTCAAACATACACACATTTCAGTTTATATTGCTAGTATAGATATATTATCATTCGAATTCATAATTTTTGTTTCTTTGGATATTTAAACTGAAATATTAGAACCGATTTGGGACACAACATCTAGCACTATGCAGAGATCTAGGTAAAAAAATAATTCAAAACATAAAATCAAAGTCATCTTCAAATTATATGTAATTCCGTAATCTGATCTAAACATTTTCGAAAGAAATCGAGATTCAGGTGAATTCGCGCGTTATTTCCAATCCAAATAACATATTTAAACCACCCAACCTTTCATTACGTCACAGACTCGCCTATAATAAACGCCACATTGTAATAACACCCTAATCATCCCCTCTGATTGCTTGATTTGGCGCCCAATATTTCCTAATCTCAGCCACAATATTTATATTTAGGTTTCCTGAGGGTTGCATGTAAAAATAACACAAGCGAAATTCTTAAGAGACATACTTAAGTATTTAGTGTATAGATTTCGTGCTCAACAAATTTTTCCCATGAATACGGAGATTAACTGTTATATTTTCAATGGGATATTCTGCTTTTTGCCTGCTAAATCAGTACAGTAGTCTCCCATATATGTATGTAAACATATTTAGTCGTAATTACGCTCAATGCATGTCCGCTATTGAGACCTTATTTAATTAATAGTCCTTATACAAATAGGGTGTATCACCAGCAGTGTAGTAAACACTTACAGGTCAGAGTCGTGATAACACAAATCGCTCTGAACGTATATTTACAGGCCGTTGCTACACGATCACTTAAGCTTTATATACAGTTATAGAAAAATAACCTCAGCGCGATGTAGAATTGCTCTACGCAATTTGTTATCGAATTATGGAACTACAATAGTAAAACATAGGTACATAGAATATTTTACTGACAAACTAAAGGTTTGGATAAGGGGAAGTTATCTTCTATCTTATACTAAACCAATATTACCAATTACACAGCCCTTTTGACGTAAGAACGTCTTAAATTATGTTGCGGCTCGGAGTCACTCATGAAAAAGTGTAACGCCCGGTAACGTTACGATGAGTCACCGAACTATGATCGGTCCGCCGCGCGCGCAGCACTAGAGAATTAGGCGCATTGAATCGGCGCGTGTCTCTGTCTCTTTCTTTTTAGTAAACAAAATATATTTTCTATAGTTAAAATTTGTGCAATTCTTATTTTTATTCAATTCCTTGTTCCTATTGTGCAATTTAATAATATTCATATCAATAAATATTCTACCGAGAAAAAAACGTTGTCACGTAAAATCTTCGCCCGTAAAACCGACTTTACAGGCAACCATTTTCTTCACTTAAATTCTAACAAGATACGATTACGAACCGATACAACGTCAAATGTAGTTTTGTACGCATTTTAGGCTTCGTCAAATTTCGCAAATACTCAAAGGATATATGGTTCACCGCGGTAAAAAGAAGCCCATGCCTCACTATCGCCAGATAAAATAATAAAAATGCACAAGTTTGACGTGAAACAAAGACAGATGAACAAACAACTTTCTCATATAGCAAGAATAAGGATGTATCATTGGGATACGTCGCAGGTAACAGCTGTATCTGAATTTACCGAATTACCTGTATTCAGTGTCGAAATCAAGTAAATTAGGATTGCGGTACCGACACAGTACCATTTCAAAGAGACCACTAAACTACTACGTTACTAACATGTACGATGCTAAACAAAACAAACAAGGTAAAACATCCGCTTTTTAGCTGCCACATTTTAAGGGATTACTTCTATGGAAAATAAAATCCTACTAAAATTATAAATGCGAAAGTTTGTAAGGATGTGTGTGAATTTGTTGCTCTTTCATGCAAAAACTATTGAACCGATTGCAATGAAATTTGGTACGTAGACAGGTGGACAACTGAAATAACATAAAGGCAACTTTTTATCCCGATATTCCTACGGGATACCGCCTTACTCGAATGAAACCGCGGGGCGCGCAGCTAGTAAGTAATATTTTGAAGTGCTATTTGCGCTGAGCTATTCATTTTTACGCTTTCGACATTAGCGCCTTTCTGGTATTTTTTTGACATTTTGTATTATTCAGTACTAGCTGTTCGCCCCGGCGTCGCATGTAGTATGTATTTAACCTATGTCAGTGAGTGAAGTTGCAGCTTTCTAATGGTTAAAGATTTAGAAATTAAAAAACTTTTCAACGGATTTTAAACGCGATTTATTCATTATATTATTAACCCGACGTTTCGAACACTTTACAGCGAGCGTGGTCACGGGGAGACTGAGATGTTATATGTCTTGAAGGTCATACAAAAATTGTTGTTTGTGAACTACCTCCACCTATTTCTCCGCAGTTGGTATGTGGAGTATTTTTCTGGATGTTGGCAGTATTGGCTGAATGTATTTTAAATGTATAATACTCGCGTAAAACCAAACACAGGAAAATACTATGGTTAAAGATTTTTTGAAATCGGTCCAGTGGTTTGTGCGTGAAAAGGTTACAAACATACTGTACTTAAAGGGAGTCTAAAACTATTCTATACAACGCAGTATAATTTGTTAGGCAGGTTTCATCACTTAGAAGTTTGATGTTATATCATACTAGCTGCGCCCCGCGGTTTTATTCGCGTGACTTTGTATCCCATAGGAATATCAGGATAAAAGGTTGCCTATGTCTTATTTCAGTTCTCCAGCAATCTACGTAACAAATTTCAATGCAATCTGTTCGGGAGTATTTTTCGTGAAAGAGTTAGAAACATCCATACATACATACATCCATACTTACTATTTTTCGCGTTTATAATATTAGTAAGATTTTTGCTATTTTTCAGATATCATATATTCATTTACATTAAACCATCATATCAAAATATAAATTATTTTAAAATGAATAGATGTAATTTATTTCAACAATCGTTATGTGATTTTCATTTCATGCGTATTCATTTAAAATTTAATTTAGTTTTATAGCATCGAATGTTTTATAAATGAGTGAATTTTGAACAATTATAAATTACTCGTTTTATTTAGCATTAAACTAATAAAGTGAATTCCCGTTATCCTAGTGGGGTATGGGGCAGATAGTATCGATCCACTGATCGATTTTCTTTATTTACAAGTAGGTGTAGCCTTCAGTGTGCTGCCAGACTGAGACATTTCTTTTGAGTTTACCTACCGGGAATCAAATTCTCGGTTCTACGCTTTCGCGTTAACCACCGCACTACGGAGGTGGTACTATCGCACTACAAAAAATGACCACAATATTCTAGGAACGTAGTCGTCGTCTTCGTTAGCCAAGGGACGTCCACATCTGGACAAAGGCCTCCCTCAAGGATTTCCACCTAGACCGGTCACTGGCGTTCTGCATCCAGCGGCTCCCCGCCACTCGGACCAGGTCGTCTGTCCATCTCGTGGGTGGACGTCCCACGCTTCGTCGGCCAGTACGTGGTCTTCATTCCAGAACCATTTTGCCCCAACGGCCATCGGTAGGAACGTAGTACCACACAAAAATTAAAATGGGAGAAAATGGCACTGATTTCTTATCACAAAAAGAATTACGAAACCCACCGAGTCACCGATTGACAAATCCCAAATTATAAAAGAATTGTAACCCCTCTTCGTTTTTTGAAAGTCGGTTAAAAACATACCAATACGATTGCCCCTCCACTTGCTATTACAACACCAGGCTGTGGAAGATAAACACATCGATATAAAGGCGCTCCAATAAAACAAAGTCATAAAGCAATTCATCTTTGGAGTATCAATTCCATTCGAAAGTTATGATAAGTTGGTTAACATTATTTCCCTTGAAATTCAATTTAATCTCACTTTGCCAAGTTCAAGTATCGATGATGTGATTGTGAAAGATTGGTTTTGTAATCATTTTTATATTGAATTATTGATCGTCACAATTTTGAATAAAATCTCGTATTTGATAAGTGATAATGTGAATTAATGAGGGAGGCTGAGAGCTCTTTTTTGTTTAACAAGTGCTTTGTTTTTTAGCTACTTCAAAGGTTTTAAGATAGTTCAAAATTTTAGGATAGTTCTGACAAATCAGAAGACGATTTAGTTTTTTGTTAAAAACAATTATTCTTATAATGTATTCTAGTCCATTTATAAATTAAGGCCTTTCAAGATTCTAAAGCGTGATTTATTATTAATGTTGAATATTGAAACAAAAAAGATGAATTATTCAAAGAGCTACATTATTCTTAAGTTAAATAAGCTTTTTTTATCTTTTTTAGTAGGACTAAAAGGGTGAAAGGCGAGTTCTAGTACTTATAAGAATCAATAGAATTATAATTAAACATCACAAATTATGGGTTCAAACCTAGGTATCTATATATAATTTATATCATCAGTATAATTTTATAGAGATTAGAAGACTTATCTCAAAGTTTTTAACATACTTTGTTAAAATCAGTAATGACTTTTTTGTTTGGTATAGTGTACTTACAAATACGTAATAATTATAAAAACTTCAAAATATCAGAAATAGACCAAATTAAAAAGAGTCCACTTGGAAGGCACCATCTTTTAATTAGCAAAAGAATTATCAAAATCGGTTCACTCAGTCGATTGTTATGAGAGCAATCACATTTCAAACAATCCTTTGTGCAATTCGATTGAAAATACAGCATCGTCCATATAATTTATTAAAATGAGAAGAATATACTGTTTTTTAATTTAGGTTTTTTCTATATTGTATCATTTGTGTTGAAAGTCCATGCAATATTTATTTTCCTTTGATATTTGATCAACCGCAACTAAATAATATTTTTCGCTTTCAAAACATTGGCCATATAAAATGATACAGTGTACAGAATCTATCGAAAATACTGCACTCCATATTACTAATTTCCTCTGCCCTTTTGAACGTCGTTTTTACTAGCAAAATATTTTGGTAAAAGGATTTAAGATATTTTAAATTATCTTTAATAAGATTATAAAGAAGCATTTAAAGTACGTTTGTTTGCTACGAATTGACTTATAACTGCTGGATGTATTTCAAAAATTCATTTTTATTCAATATTCTAGTGAGAAAGTCACATCTATACAGAGTTATATGAGTAGGATCTAGCGATGGTTCCTGATTAATCTATAATCTACCTCCGTTTCGAAATTTCTGAAAAAACGGCTCAGTGTTATAATTGTGAAAACGAAGCAAACAGACAAACATAATACATTTCTACTCGCCAAAGAACCAAATTGCTTTTATTATTATTCTAGGTAAAATCTAAATTGAATCGCTGTATTCTAGGTACAAAATGGAACATAAGTAAAAAGTTACTAGTATAAAATAATACAAGGTTTTTTTAATTGTAATTGTTTTGTAAAATAGAATATATTTATTATTAACACGCTCTTAATTGCTTCATCTGTATGTTTGTAACCGCCTTTTTAAGACCCAATTATGACCCCTTTAAACAGACAGATTCAATTCAAACTTATACACTTATCAAGGATCGGTGACAATATAATAATATTATGAGTTTATCTTATTATATTAAGTTCGCCTGTTTAAATAATTTCCTTACGATTACTCTGTATTGGAGACAATTAGTTCATCATTAAAGCGTGTTCTTTAAATTTTATAAGCGTTATTTATTATTTTCATATCATAAACAAAATAACATACGTTTTATCTATTTTGTTATTAACAAAGAGCCTATTTGTAGTAGGTTGTTTTTCAAAGGTAGCTCGCTATGTAGCGATAGACAGACTCAGTAAACAGGGCATAGGAAAGAAGCTATCTTCCAAAGCGTATAGAACTAGTTTTCTCTTAGAATCTCCCGCATTCAAGCTTTTAAAGAAGACTTCGTGACAATTTAAATGGAGTTTGAAGCTACTGACATAATAAAGAAAACATATTAATCAATCTATAATAAGATAAGATTAATAATACTTCGTTATGAAAATGTAGTTGTATCTAATTTAAAATGCTTTACAAACAAATGATACCTATTTTAAATTATGTTACTAGTTACGGATCGACCCATAAATCCGTTCAGTTGTTTTGGCGTGAAAGGATATCAAACATATTATTCATCCTAACAATCTTGTGTTTATAATATTATAAGCGGTGGTTCAGTGGTTAGGACCTCGGATATCAATCAAACAGTCGGGCTTCGAGACCACACGAGTATGTAAGAAATAAATTGACAGCACGAAACGGTGAAGGAGAACTCAAAAGAAAAAGAGAGAAAAAATTAAAAAGCTCAACGACATTTGCCAAC
This sequence comes from Zerene cesonia, assembly GCF_012273895.1. NCBI lineage: Eukaryota > Metazoa > Arthropoda > Insecta > Lepidoptera > Pieridae > Zerene > Zerene cesonia. Next base: position 488,858 of record NC_052116.1, on the reverse strand, counting down.
CCACACTTGGTCAAAGTGGTAGGTTAGGTCTTATTGGAGGGCCGTGTCCCTGCAGCGGGAATATATATGGGCTGATGATGATAATAATGCTTCATGTCGAGAAATAAATCGGAGTTAAAGTCAAATTAAATATGTGACAGTTAGCAAAGGCGTTTAGTTCTAATTAGTTAAAACGCGTGCCCGAGAAAATGGGTTTCAACTGTATCATATACATTTAAATGTTTTTCTAAGAAATCCACGGAGCAGAAGCTCAATACAGAAGTATGAACATATAATTTTATTCTCAGGCCCCAGGGACGTCATAATTTCTCATTTTTCTCTCTCTTTACATTTGAAAAGGCTTTTAATTTGCTTGTATTTAAAGGTTTAATTAGGTCCCGTCTGTCTTAAGGACATTGCGAATGAAATAACTTCTAATGAAATCATAGAAAAGTAAATTTAAGACAGTTTTATAAATAGATTGTTGATTACGAAAACCTTGGCGTAACAAGATAAAAAAGCAATTTATTTATAAGCTATCCACCATAAAAACAATCTAGCAATGAAGGTATGTTTCAAATAGAACCAGTAGTTCCTGAGATTATCGCGCTCAAACTCTTCAGCTTTGCATTATTATCATAAATAAAAAAGGTCGTGTTACACCCCATATACACGAAAAACTGCTGAGCAGAATCAAATGATATCTCCGCTTATATTAACATAGTGATATATATAAAAATTGAAGTACTAACATAATACTATCCTCGCGAAACCAAAGGCAGTGTACAGTTGTATATAAAGTCGCCTTCAGTCGCCAGTGAAACCGGGGCCTAAATCTGGCAATTAGCCATAACGACTTGTCGCTACTCGCTACCAATAATGTTGCCACTATTAATTATATTTCGTGTGCGCTGCACGCGCTTAGCCGTTAATGATCAAGATAAGGCTTAAATTTAACATTACATCCTGTAATATTATCATTGTGTGGAGATTTTGTAAGCTTGCTTTTGGAATTTCGTACATCCATATCCTTAGGCCCATATCCATTTCCTTACCCTTCCTAGTCCTTTCCTTTGTTCCTTTCGTTGATCCTTCCAATAAATTTAATTCCAATTTGAAGTCGGCAATCCATTTGTAGAGGCGTAGAGTCTGCAATTGACTTCACGCCTCTCCAAATGTTCATGGGCGGTGGTAGTGCTTACCATTAGGCGACCCACCAGCTCCATTGCCGACTATGAAAGAAAAAATATATATATATATCTTCTATATTTATATCAATACGTCTATATAAAAGCCGTGGTGGCTCAGTGGTGAGGAACTCGGACTTCAAAATCGATAAGTCGTGACCTCCCAGTTCACTTAAAGTTGTTTCTAACAAAACTATACATGAAACAGAATAGTACATTATCGTTTTTTATTCACTAGTTTTCACTAGTTTTCACTAGTTTTCGAAGTAAGCCAACGAAATGTTTTCTTTGCCTTAAGTAGAGTAATGGAGATGGCGCGAAACCGGGTCAGGTTGGTAGTAAAACATTAAATAGCACTGTTTTCTGGACCGTCCCATCCTTGAAACGACTCTTTGCTAACGTAAGCACAGAAACGCTATGTGTATTTATAATCACTAGCTGTGACCCGCGGTTGAAACCGCGTAAGTCCGTATCCCGTAGGAATATCGGTATAAAAAGTGTTATTTCAGTTGTCCAGCTATCTACGAAGCAAAATAGTATTATTATTCACCAATCAGGAAAAAAAACACGAATAAAACACGAATATGACATTTTCTAAAAAAGATTCCTAGCTAGATCGATTTATCGCCCCCGAAACTACCCTATTAACTAAATTTCATGAAAATCGTAGGAGTCGGTTATCCGTTTAAAGTAGATCAAGATTGAGACTGAAGGAGTCGGATAGATACATGATGAGTCGGATGGATCCATCCTAACGAAAAGAGAATGTTCCAAACTTCAGATCTCCTCCTTGGTACAGCGATTAATGTGTGAGCGTATAATCTTATGTCCAGGGTTTGATTCACGATTAGGCTACAAGTCTCGGTAAAAGACATAAAAGGCTGATCACTTAATTGTCCGTAAAGACAATCGATCCGTGGAATAGATTTATGATTTTACCCCATACCCCACAAGGGCTACCGGGGTTCACTTACAAAATTGTACAATACAGCTATTTGAGCAAACAAGAGGATAAAGAAATAATTGTTTCAAAAACAATAAGGAGAAATACTTCAGAAGTTAATAAAACAACGTCCACACGAGACCTTGATATTCTTTTGATAAAACTTCCACGAAGTTATTCAATAACCACATTGTAATCAAAGTTGGTCAGCGCACAGTAGCATGGAAATATGCTTACAGTTGTTACCAACTTTTATCTGAGTGTTACAGATTCTTTACCTGTCTTCACTTCTTTATTTGTAAGATGCAGTTACGTGATTTGAATACTGAGAAAAAATATATGGGTTCATTGTTCACTTTAACAAAAAGCGACAATTATTTAAATAAAACAACTATTAGTCTCCATTTCCTCTTCCTCAGGCATCCCAGTCCATTCCTTGTTTCAAGTCATCAATCCTTTCCTATTCCCTTAATCTCATTAGCATCCGCAGAGGCAGTATCTCTGCGAATGTTGATGGGCGGTGGTGGTCGCTTACCATCAGGCGAACCACCAGCTCAGTTGCCTGGTAGGACATGAAAAAAACTTAATGTTCTATTAAATTTCTTCACACACCACTGTTATTAGTCTTCCTTCTTCCTAATCAAAATCACATCACTCGATAGATAAGGATAAAAACGGATGCCAACCATAATATTATGGCAAAACAATCCATACAAAATGATGCAGATAAATCTCTTACGGAACGTCACAAACACGGCGAAATCGCGTTGAGATGGGTGCGAATCCGGGAAATAACGTCATATCGCGGAAATTCAATTTGCCCAATGAAATCTTTGGGAAACAGAATTGGGAAAGGGACAGGAAATCCGCTTTTTTGTACTTCACCATGTGTATGAAGGTGCTGATATTAGTCTGAAAGATAACTAATGCACACCAGCGTAACAAAGTGTGATAAAAAACTTTCAGAATATATTTGATATGCTTTTTTAAGCTTCATCCGCATGTTTGCATGCCTATATGTAACCGACTTCTTTATATTCTATTTGGACCTAAATTTAAACTGAGAGATTTAATGCCAACTCTGTAAATTGTCAAATATCGACGATTCAATATTTTCCTGAGTTTAAATTATTGTCCTGACATTAGGATCGCTAGGAATTAGTGACATCATTTAGTTGATTCTTTCCGTAATGTGCACTTTTTAGTTTTTTAAAACTATGTTTATTATTTATTTTCGCTGTGTTACTATTACATTTTTTTATGTATGATTATGTATATAGCTAATATAACCTCCATTCCTAATTACATCGTGGGAAAAGGATGGCGTTGCTGCACCTTTATAGCTTTGACTTTTTCTCACAAAGGAATTACTCCTGCTTTCAGACGTCATAGTAACCCCCTTGATCTCGGAAGGAATATTTTAGCACAGTTATATTTTTCATTAATGCTCCGCTCTTAGTGTTCATCTAATTTAAAACAGTCATATGCCATAAAATTAATATCCAATAATATAATCTAGTCGGTCGTGTTATTTCAAGCCAAGCGTTCTATCAAACTATCAAACAATTAATCCGCTTTTTATTATAACGGAAGAAAAAAAAAGGTAAAATGAAGAGAAGAAAGGAGAGGTATTCGTAAAAATTCGTACAAATATTTGTTTTTTCTACTATATATATAGTAGAAAATCTACAACCAACTTAAAAAAGTTGGCATAGTGCATGAAAACTTCATAATATGAACATATCAACCAAACGATACTTTTATAATTCTACTATAAGCTTTAAATGTATTACTTTTTATTTAGTAATAGTATTTATTTTGTGTATCTTTTTGCAGATATTCGTGATGGACCCTTCACTAGGAATACGGAGTTGAAAACACCTGTAAGTAAAAGTAATTTCTAATTATTATTAATTATATAATACTAGCTGTGTCCCGTGGTTTCATCCACGTATCTGATGATCTACAGCGTATAGCCATCCTCGATGAATGGACTGTCTAACATTAAAACATTTTTTTCAAAATGGACCAGCAGTTCGTGAGGATAGCGCGTTAAACAAACTCTTCAATTTTATCTAATTAGTATAGATAATATATTTCTTATCTTTTTTCTATTCAACCGACCTCAACTCCCAACACTATGAGGGCTGTAACATAAATAAAATATAAATATAGCAATTTAGTCTATATAAATATAGACTAAATTGCTAATGACTCAGACTTACAGAATATACAAAGAAAGTGTTAATAAGAATTTTTGACATGGAAACTACACAACACACCATCAAATTTACTAAATTACACCAAATTTAAAGAGGACTGGCAACTAACAGCTTTTAAATATAAAAACAACTATGCTAGAGGATAATTTTGTGCATTTATATTATAGTATGTGTATAATTATATTACCTGTTTATCAAACACGTATATGTAATTAATAATAAGAGATAATTAATGTTTATGCCCACCCTTTTATCCAGAACAATTAATCAGATTGTAACTCAATTTTTCACACATGACGCAACGCTTCAAATTATAATGACGCAACATCCCGTATATACTTAACAACCTGGAAACCGCGGCTTCACTCGCTTGGTACCCGGTTAAAATGTAGTCTATGTGTTAATATAGACTATAATCTATCTCTGGAGGAAATTTTATATAGATCCTAACAGAGGTTTTTGCGTGAAAGTATAACAAACATCCATAAAATGGAGTCCCTTTATTTCTAGGGTATGAGGCAAATGATATATCTGATTATTATGATCCGTTTCACTGATCGATTTTCTTTATGGACAAGTAGGTGGTCAGCCTTCTTTGTTGTGCCAAACCGAGACATTTTTGTTTGTTTGTCCCCACCGGAAATGGAACCTAGGACCCCTCGAATGCGTTTACCTCTGCGTTTTATATCTAATAAATTTAATATTCAAGTTGATATTTACCTTTTCATAAAATTATTTTACGACCAATTGATAATATAAAGTTTCAAACATCTTTTCAAGTTTAATTATTTAGTTTTATAGCATTCAAATGACAAGATTTAAAGAATAGGAAAACAATAATGCTGAGAAGGGATCACGGTGGAGGAAAGGTTAGGCGTTCGGCGAAATGACAAATTTGATATTATAAAATTTTCTTTTTTTCATAAGTTGCTCTATAAACCATATAAAATTCTACATGTTTTAAGAACAAAGGAAACATGTAAAAACTTCCATATTTTAACGAGGAAAGTAACAAATGTTGTTCACGGGTGTGTATCGTGTTATTCAACGAAGTCTGAAGTTTTTGAACGTTGTTTTTAAAAGGATTGCTTGTTTTAGCGTTGTGTTTTGTGTTTTTTGCGCAAACATTTCGTTAGGGCTGGATTTGGTGGAGCTGGAGTTTGGAGTGATGCGTGCTACCTGCCTAGATTTTTCTGAGGTTGTTATGATATCATAGTTTAGTTACGACTGCGTTGTGTTTGAACTTTTAAATCAGTTCTGGTTTTATGGTAAACAAATGATTCATATAAATTATAAATTAAACAGTTACTTTGTTTGTAATATTATAATTATCATCATCAGCCTATATATGTTCCCACTGCTGGGACACGGGCCTCCTATGTGGGTTCATGCCATAATCCACCAAGCTGGCCAAGTGCGCAGATGTCACATGTCGAACTTTTGATTCTCAGACATGCCGGTTTCCTCACGATGTTTTCTTTCACCGTTTTGAGCAGTGGTGATGTCATGCGCAGATAAATTGAAAAATTAATTTATTTCCTGTCCTGTCCAATTTCCTCCATATATATATAAATGGAACATTTTAAAAATAAACCGTCTACAAATTGTTAGAACGAGACTACACTATAGGCATCTTTCTAATAAAATAAGAATCATAAAAATTGGTTCACCCATTTAAAGTTGCGAGAAAAAAATGCCCTGTTATTGGTAAACTCCTCTTTTTTGAAGCCATTTAGTAAAAACAACACTACGTCATTATATACAGCATTTTTCATACGCTATTTTTACCCACCGCAATATTAATACCATGTGTGAAAATTCAAAAAATACTGCAAGGCGTCGTGTAACAGAAAATAATGATGCAGGACAAAGCCAAGAAGCCTTTCACATTCGACACCAAGAAATAAAAAGTATCGCAAGACCAAATGAAACGCCAGCGTCCTGTAACGAGACGCTCGTTCGTTAACTTTTATGTACATTGTGATTAGCGTGGCTTATTATAACCAGTTTTCCAAAAACGAAAGAGGAGATTCGACTGTGTTTTTTTGTTGGTTTCATATTAAGTAGCACAATTTTTAAGCGATTGGCGTGATTGTTTCATGTTCGATAGGAAACTGTTATCGTTTCTTTATTATCTCTGTTACTATTATTGTTATGTCATCGTCGGCAATGGAGCTGGTGGACATTTGGAGAGGTGTAAGGTTGATTGCAGACCTTACACCTCTCCAAATGGATTACCGACTTACTACTACCGAGAGGAATAAAAAAAACATTGAAATAAATTCATGTGAAAAAGAATTTAACCTATTCAAATATATATACAATACCTTATACCTATTAGCAATTCAAAGCTAGGAATTGCATTGTCTAAGCTTCCATACAATTGTAGAGAATTAACATTCCGGCTTGCAGTATCGAGCTTGCAATGTAACATAATTCTTACATAAGCTGTTTATACGCTGGGCGTTAAAATCGAAAAACAGTTTTTTATTCAATTCTTTTTCTTAAAAATATACTTCATAATGTATATATTATATATAAAAGTGAAGTCCCGTGTCCCCTACTGGGGTATGGGGCAGATAATATACATCTGTTTCACTGATCGATTTTCTTTATGGACAAGTAGATGATCAGCCTTCTGTGTCCTGCCAGACCGAGACATCCCACCGGGAATCGAACCCAGGGCCTCTCGGTTCTACGCTCACGCGTTTACCACTGTATCAAGGAGGCGGTCATATATTATATATACGACTGTATAAATATGTAATATAGATGTTAAATTTCAATAGTCTATTTAACAAAACACACTTTAATGATAGGACTTACTAAATTGTCTCACCTGCTCTTATACCGAGTATATGTTATGAAATTATTCAATAGGCGATCCTAATCAGGATAATAAGATAAATTCATGAAATTTTATCATCACCGATGAGTTTGAATTTAAGTCCGTATTTAGTGAGGGTGTCTACGAAACGTCAGGTAAAATATATAATAATATAATTATATAATCACTACATAGTATAAAACGAAGCTTTCTGTATGTCTGTGCTTAGATCTTCATAATTACGCAATAGGTATTTATGGGACTTTTTAATAGTACATTCCAGAGAAAGATTTATATGTTTTACAACATCCATTAATTAGTAAAAAAATGTTGCTGAAGCTGCCGGCACAAACTTGTGGCTAGTAGGAGATAGCTAATTAATAAGATTGTGGTGAAATACTATTGTTTTTGAGGTTTACGTGTGCAAAGTCACGGGCAAACGTTTGTAACGAGTAAATCAGTAAAGAAGTGTTAATTTTTTTTTTTTTTTATGTCATAGCGGGCACCTGAGCTGGTGGTTCGCCTGATGGTAAGCGATCACCACCGCCCATAAACATTCGCAAAGGTAGTACCTCTGTGAATACGCTGCCCGCTTTTCTGGGGTAAGGGAAAAGGGAAGGATTAACGACTGGAAAGAAGGAATGGACTAGGACGGGTGAGGAAAAGGAAACGGGCCTTAAACTTTAAAATTTATAAAGCTCGCGTAATGTCTTACACAAGAATTACTATATAAATCCTAGCTAGCCGCGTCATGTACAAATAGCCTTAACCACAACAAGATTTCGTCCCATCTCGAAATGTGGCACTTACTCGATATGTAATGGAATAAGCCATTTCTCAAGACGCAGTAGTTACTGACGAGGTTTAAGTTCCTATTACTAGGACTCTCCGTCTGTCTGTCCGTCCTTTGTCGCCGGGTTGTACGGATTGCTAGTCGTAAAGAGTAATTTTATACCTAGTGTATAGAGTGCCCTCTCGCGTGATTATTTTAGGCCTCAATTTTGAAGCACCATCTGGTATTCTTAACAAGAACTACGGACACACACATACATAGTTGGACACGTGTATACTTGTATACGCATTACATTCGACCTTTAATTCATTTTTAGATTTTGTTCTAAGTTCGTTACTTCTTGTAGAACAAATATATGAATGTTTTGGTAACCGGGGAGACCCCGTGACCACGCTCGCTGTAAAGTGTTCGAAACGTCGGGTTAATAATATTTTGAATAAATCGCGTTTAAAATCCGTTAAAAAGTTTTTAATTTATAAATGAAATTACGTCTTTATTATCTATTATTACGTTCCTTGCCCTTTGGGTACAGGACCATAAAAAGGAAAATCACAAAAATGCAGTTATAACGGTGATAATATTTGAACAAATCAAAATTACACAACAAACAACAATAACATTATAAAATACAAAAAATCAAATATCAATCAATTCGCGATACTCGAATAGATTGGAATCCTTTGAAACCTTTATAAACATACTATTAATTTATTTTAAATTGGAAACAACATTACATTTAAACTTAAGCTTCGTTATAAATTCCATTCAGAATAATAAATTGCTTTACTGTAAGGATTTAATTAAGCCACAAAAGGAATATTAAAAAGGTTGTATGAAAATATAATTCTATGATAAAGAACTGTTATAGCAAAAATCTATTTGAGAAAATAGAAGTCAATCAGTTATCCTACTATCCTACTAATATTATAAATGCGAAAGTTTTTAATATGTGATGTGTATGTTTGTTGCTCTTTCACGCAAAAACTACTGAACCGATTGCAATAAAACTTGGTACGTAGACAGATGGACAACTGGAATAACATATAGGCAACTTTATATCCCGATATTCCTACGGGATACGGAATTACGCGAGTGAAACCGCGGGGCGCAGCTAGTTGGCTAATAATACAAAAAATGTATTTAGAGAAAGTTAACAAGTTTTTCTTTGAAAGTGATAAATTTAAAAATGGTTTTTTTTTTGTACTAAAATATAAAATCCGCTTTCTTTTCATCACCCATCCTAGTCCATTCCTCCTTTCCTATCATCAAACCTTTCCTTAAAAGGAGCAACGCAGTCGCTGAGCCACTAGGTCTGTGAACGTTCATGAGCGGTGGTGATCGCTTACCTTCAGGCGAACCACCAGCTCAGTTGCCCGCTGACATAAAAAAGTATGAGTAAATGTAGTGTCGCTGTTATTGCCACAACTGAAAAAAATATAACATAAAGAAAATTATATTTTTCTAGTTTCATCATCATCATCATCGTCACCCCATATATGTTCCCACTGCTGGGACACAGGCCTCCTATTAGGTTTCAGACCATAATCCACCACGCTGGCCAAGTGCAGGTTGGCAGATGTCAAATGGCGTCGAACTTTTGATTCTCGGACATGCCGGTTTCCTCACCATTTTTTCTAGCTTATATAGGACAAATAGAGAACGAAACAACCTCGAATGCTGTAATAAAATCGTGTCTTGCTAACAAGCGAATTATATATTTTAAACTAGTTGTAACCAGTGAATTCTCCCGCTTTTTATTAAAAAGCAGACTATATTTGTACAATTAAACGAACTTACTAGAAGAGAAATTCTTTTGTAATTATGCGATAGATTAGGTCCAAGATATTCTATCATGATGCAAAATGCGGGGGATATGATACTAAATAAATTATAAATAAAATCTTTATTTGCATAAAAAAAAAGATTTTATTACTACACTATACTACGTAATTACTTGGAACATCTTGAACCCAGCCAGGAGTATAATGTGCAACAAATTACAATCTATCCTTGAACCAAATTTTATACAGATCAGATCATCAGTTTTTCATAAAAGCGTAACAAGTTTCCTCCCAAAATTTCAAAGTTATAAGCAGGACTAGAATTTGCTCATAGGTGGTATTAATTTGAATATCAAAATGCCAGTTACATCTAAGAATGACGTGAAAGCTCAAATGCAAATGCGTTGGATGCATTCAGTATGGTGCCTGGTGTTACTAGCGAATTACAAATCGCTCTGATTCTCGGCCAGTCGGCTGTACGTACCTTTTAATTTGATTCGAAGTATACGTCATAAGAGTTTTCAGCTTTAATGCTTAAATTTTATAATTTAATATATTTATATAGATATCTGTATTCATAAAAACTTAAGCAAATAGTATTAACTTAACTTAAGAGAATTCAATATATTTATATGTAAATCTATATTCATAAAAACTTAAGAGAGTATATGTAATGAAGAATACAGCTCTCCTTCGAATAGTTTTCAGGTTATTACATGCATTTTTACTACATTTATTGCGTTGTCAAGATGTCGTACTCTCATGCAAACGGTTTAATAATGAAATTCCCTGCACATTGCGCTGTCAGCTGTTTCGAGCAGGTCTATAGAGATGACTCCGCGAAGCAAACGACATTCATTTAATTTTATTATGTATTTCGAATGAAAGCACACACACACCCTTGATTATGTATCGTCTCACACATTCATTCGAACACATGCGAGATAACAAACATACACTGTAATGCCGACCTTCACAACACAGTAGCATTCACGAACTAATATTTCATTATGAGCTTTTAATTATTGTGATTATTACAAAATGAAAACATAGTTAATAAAACTAGTTGTGGTTTCGCTTGCGGATAAAACCGCGGGTAAAAGCAAATATTTGTACAACGCATATTTAAATCTAGCTACATTACTGCCAAGTATCATCAAAATCCGTCAGTGGTTTTCACATGCAAGCGTAACAAATATACATCCATCCTCACAATTTGTCGTTCTTATAATATAAATAGGCTAGGAACAAAAAAAAACCTTTTTCTGCAATTTAATAAAATTTCAAAACAAACATTTATTGTACTTAATATTTTAAATGCAAAAGTAACTATGTTTATCTGCCTTTTACTTTATTTTTAAAATTAATTAATATCAATAAGTTTAATATTTGTTTATTTTATATTTAAACATGTATTATATACAATTTCTATGTATTATATACATAGATACATAGCTTATGTCAGTGAAGTTGCAGCTGTCTAATGGTGAAAGAATTTTGAAAATCGGTCCAGTAGTTTTTGAATTTATCCATTACAAACAATCAAAAATATAAATTCTTCTTATTTATAATATTAGTGTAGATAATACCCGCGAAAATCAAGGATAAGAAAATACCATATTGTACCAAATTTGTGGAGAATAAACAAATTTGATATAGAGATAGTTTGAGACCTTAAAAAGGATAGTTTTTTCCTGAAAAACCCACTGCAACGGAAAAATACCTCGAACTATCTGTTTTTTTTTTCTTTGCCTACGCTAGCGAGGCTACGAGCGAAAATGAAGCATTAAAAAAGCTAAAAAAGCGTAAATATATACTGTAATGAACACCAGCTAAGATCTTAGTTTAAATGTAGTCCATAACTCAAGCTGGCAAGTTGTAGTTAATTAGTGTCGTATGAGTAAGCTATTATCGCTTGAACTTAGCTTAACTTGGACTATAAATCGTATTTGCCGTACTTATAACAGCGTAAACTACTTTTGCAGCGAAATTTACACTTTTTATTAAGTTGTTTTTTTTTTGGAACGAAATTACATAGTGTACTTAAACTAACATTAACGATTCGCAGCTATATTGAGCTATTTTATAAGGTACCGAAGAACAAATGTTATTGTGTATTTTTCTAAAAAATATTTAAAATTTTGTAATACATTGATTTATGACTACACGTAAAGATATTAAAAATATATTTGTAGGTTTTTTAATGGGAAGATTTAGAATTTATAGAGTTTTCTTTAAGACAAGTGAGGAATAAATTGTAACGCAATAAAGAATTTTCATTCATTTGCTCGTTCGTTCGTTCGTTCGCTCGTTCATCATTTCATTCATTCATTTAGGCGTGAAGAAGAAATAGCCAGAGATACTTTAACGTTTGTTACATTAGTAGGTTTGTATCAGCAACAGAATTTCATCTTCGAAAATATTTAATTATAATATACAGCCTGGTGACACAGGGACGGACAGACGAGCAGACAGCAAATTCTTATAAAGTATCGTTTTACCCTTCGGGTATGGATCCCTAAAACTTGACTCCAACTTGACTTCAACTTAACTCCAACTTGACTTTTTTGACAAAATTCTGTTCTACCTCAGTATTTACTTAATTGTGTAACTGTCAAAGTTGCGAAGTTACTAAACTTTCGGGTAACGATTATTGAAAAGGTATCATTGCTTGAAGGAAATAATGCTATACTTCGCTAAGTTAAAGTTAAGTATCCTCTAAGTTAGGCTGTGTTACATACTTTTACAATTTGTCGTCAATTGCCATAGTTCTTAAAACTTAGTCGAATATGCTTATCAGTCTTTAAAAAAATATAGCAGAGTTTTATTCCATTAGTAACCATATTTATTTTGAGATATTTTAAAAGAATAGAAAAATTCGATCACGAGGCGGGATTCGAACCCGCGTTTTTTGCCAAACCGTGACAAATGCCTCGTGATCGATTTTTTTCTATTCCTTCAAAATTTCTAATTTATAAAGCATTTCACTGCTATAAAACTAAAAATTAAATTTATATTTACTTCATTTAACACTTTAAGTATCCGTAAAAGAAAATGAGAAAGAAAGAAATGTAAACAATAGTCATAAATTATGCACAATGGGTCGGCCTTATCAGTTTGGATTGATCACTTCTAGGCAACCCCTTTTTTTATAGTGGGGAAATCTTGCATAGATACCCACGGCCCCAGGGATGGAGCTGTGGGTTATGTCGGATTCTTACCGACCAAAACCCCACTGTGTTCCGTCGAGCCACTTGAGTGAAGGGGCCACGGGAGCTGGTTAAAAAACGTCCGCGACTTCCAGGCAACCCCTAGTGATATAGTGTTTAATAATACAATGAAAGGTTTCATTTTAATAGCATTTGCTTGTGTAAATTTTATCACTCTAGCCACTGATAGACAGAAGATTAAAATTAATCCGCATATTTTAATCTAACTATAGACAAACATATATATATTTATCGAAGGCTGATGATTCATTCCAATGAACATTGTCTCGAAACATTGTGTATATAAACACACACATATTACACTCACACATGCATACACCTATTGACATCATCATCATGATTAGCCCATATATATTCCCACTGCTGTGACGCAGGCCTCCTATGAGGGTACACATATATAAGTAAGCAAATCACTAATTAGTATAAAACAAAGCGACTTTCCGCCGTGTGCCTTGAGCTATGTGTGTAAGCTTAGATCTTTAAAATGACGCAACAGATTTTAAGGGGTTCGTTTTAATAGATAAAGTGATTCATAAGGAAGGTTTATTTGTATAATAACATAGAAAATAGAGGGGAAAAGGGTTTTACTCGGAAATTAACGCGTGCGAAGTGGCGGACAAATAAAAATTATAAATTAGTAATAGGTCATTTATATTAGAAATTTAAAAGTAATTTCTTTTACAGCACAGGGAATGTTACTTATATAAAGAAAAAACCTCTTTATGTACTTTTATTTATTTATATACTTGCTATAACCTGAATGAACAGCTTTGAACCTTTAGCTGTTTCACGAGCATAATCATAAATCATTTGCAGCTATAAATTATGCATGAAGGTGGAGCAAATCGCTTACTATCTTGTGACACATCAGCCCATTTGGCTGTGAGAAAAATATCCATTTTATAGTCCATTAATATCTCAAATTACAGGTACTTACAGTCCGTCCCTCTCAATTTGCGTCATGAAGAAATTCATAGATAAAATCATTGTTTTATTTGATAAATAAAATTACTTATCTGTGGGTGTTCACGTCACGTTTGTTTTGGCGGGAATATTAATGGCGGGAAAGTCGATTTGTTTTTTTTCTTACGTATAAAATTGTATTTGAAATAGACTTATTCTTGCTACTTGTACTTATGTTTTTTAGGTAAAACTATACGTTTTTCTTTATTTTTACGTATCAGCCGAATGTTTTGAATTCGGAGGAGGAGTTTTTCAATTTGAAAGTGTTGTTTTTCACTCAATATTCGACAAGGTGAATCAATTTCGACGATTCTTTGTTTAATTTGAAAACTGGTGCCTCCCATGTGGTCCCGTTTGAATTAAGACTAGTTCTGACGATTTGAAGGCGATTAAGTTTTTTGTAAGAAGTTATTATTATCATAGATTTCAAGGAGTAAATGAGTTACGATTAGGTACACCCCTAATTTCAATATGCTTAAAATTTACTCGACTGCACATTCAGTATGCGCACAAAAAGAAAACACACATTTTTCAAAATTCTTGAGAACATACTGATGAAAAATTAGTGTGTAAAAAGCTCCTTTTTGTACAGCTTATAAAAACTTCTTGCTAATAAACTATGCTCTTGTTATAGAAACAAAAGGTCCACGTCCACTTGATATTCAGTAAAACATAAAGTATTCATTTTCGGTAAACAATTTCATCTCCGAAATGTCCTTAAATATTTTATAAGCGGTTATCTGTAAATGACACGTGTCCCGAAACTCCGCCAAAGAACCAACCTGCTGTCTCGCTACGAACTATCGCCCCCTTCAGACTGAAAACAAGAAAAAGGCGTAGGACTTGCCACTTCTTTGACGAGTGCTTAGAATGTTACGCTGAAATTGTTTTCGTTTTGTGAGATATATTTTAAGAGGTGACTTTTCAAAACTTATCTGACCAATAAAGTAAAATAAAGGTCACATTTAAAATGTCTGAACTGGATTAAATGGAACACATTTCTGAAATTGTTTTTAATATAATATCCTATCATATCCTATCCTATTAATATTATAAATACGAAAGTTTGTAAGGATGTGTGTAATATTTAATAAGTAGTAAGTATGTTAATGTAAAAGAAAATTTAATTGAATTTTTTTTATCATTCTTTCCGAAAAAACTAGCAATCTAATTATTATTCTTCAAGAAACATAGTTATATATTTTTGATCATTTTTTTACTTCTATGAAGAGATTTTTAGATAATCGCGTATTCTTTTTTCTGAGCATAATACGTACACGTGTGTGCGTGCAGCCCCGTGTACCGACAGAGATGGAATTGTATGTATGTGAATCGAATCTATTGCGCAAATACTTTTACACGAAAAATATAATTTTACAAGCGAAGCGATCGGCCCCCTGCCAAATTTTATGCAATGCGTTGCTGGAGATTGTTTAAAATTTTATTAAAATTCGGTAAGCGCCGCCCATTAGCATAATGTTTATTAAATTTGAGAGGATTTTACAAATATTCCTGTGCCTGACGGATGTTTTGACTTACAAAGTTTCGTTTGAATCCCTATACCCTACTACAATAACATGTATAACATTTATTTATATTTACCAGCGACCTCTCTACAATGGAATTCATCATAGTATTAAGTCGTTTAGTAGTGCTTAATTCAAAAACTAAATTAAAAATATATTATTTCAGAGAGCCTATTATACCAATAGTGAATATGTGGAAGATGACAATCCTTGGAATGAACTGAACCAATTTTTATTGCAATCGATTCAGTAGTTTTTGCGTGAAAGAGCAAAAAACACACACACACATCCTTACAAACTTTCGCTGTTACAATATTAGTAGGATATTGTTATCAGTATATTCATGCTGAAGTGAATATTAATTTTCGTATAGAATGATTTATGAATCGAAATATCAAGCATTAATCTTGTCAATGCACTTATATTAATGACTTGTACTTGGTAAACTAAGCTAGGGCGTATATTGGTAAGTTAGGTTTGCAAATAAGGTTTTTAGGCACAATAGGGGTCTGAAAAAGCAATATAACTACGTGGTATATATTCAGTAATAGCATATGTATATACGATGCGTTTCAACTATAAATAAACGCGAAAGGACCATTGCGTTTTTTATGTTACATTTAAGTGTGTGGCAATTTCGAACGAAATATCATTTGAAAATTACGATTTATTTCGAAATTCTTTCTGCATTTCACTCACGAATTATTTAATTTCGCCTCACTCCTTAAATCTATAAATGTTATTTGTAACTTAGATTATAGTTTAAATTAATACCTATGACGCCACAGAATGGCGCAGAATCGGTACTATTCTTAGGTGAATCTAAGTAATTTTTTGTTTTATATATTTTTTTACTAGAACAAGGCACTTCATGTGAATAGTTTATGCTGACATCTAATTCAAAATGGCCGACAACACTAAATGGGGTGGGGGACTATTATTTTTTTATTTATAACTTTTTCAAAGAACATCCTTCAGTGGTACAGGTGTTACATGCGTCAGCTCCTCAGAAGGCGACAAGCGCTCTCATCACGAGCCCTTTGATTTGCATGAAATTAAAATCGGCCATAGAGCCAAGAAGCGCTCGACGTAGGTTTTATATAGTCGAGACAACCGGTCAGATCAAAGACACTTTATTACCCCACAGATAATATATTACTATAGATTACGCTTACAATTATTAGCGTAATCTTGTCCAAGATAGGTTTGTATTTCTTAATAAGAATTGGATATCAATTTTTTTGTCTTTTACCGGTAAACAGCTGTTGCCCGCAGCTTTGTTCATGTGGTCAAAATAACATCTTTTGGTTCAAAATTCATCATTTTATCCCCTTGGAGGTTGAAATTAACACAATTGTTTCTTAGCGGATGCCTATATCAAAGTGGCTATCTGCATGCCAAATTTCAGCCCGATCGGTCCAGTAGTTTGGGCTGTGGGTTGATAGATCAGGCGGTCGGTCTTTTGCGTGTATTAATTTAGACTGAAGCAACAGTATAATTGCTTAATTCTTAATTAACTACACTGCTTAGTTTTTCCTTTGAATACGCAGGCGAAACCGCGAGAGATTGTTATGAGATTTTCGCTAACAAAAAATCAAATAACCTTTCATTGACATAAATTGCAACAGAAATGTCACAGAAAATTAAAACGTATTCATTAAACAGATATATTATCTGTGTTCGTAATCGCGCTTGCAATATTTCGCTTTATCAAATATTTCATTTTAGTAATCTCACCGATTCTGTTTGTATTTCGCACCACTTCAATGTAAATAACCTAAATAGCTAAGTCTAAACCTAAAAAGCTTTGTATATTTATTTACAACTGGCGGTAACCCGCGGAGTCACTCGCCTGGTAGCCGGGTTGAAAGTTGTCTATATGCTAACCCATATTATCTGTATCTCTGCCATCCAACCATCCATCCATCCATAAGTGATTCGACTTCTCTTAGGATTCAATAGCTAGACAAGTTATGAAAACCTTATGTATCTTAAATGACAATTATTCATCCAACAGATTATTAATTGATATCCCACAATAGATAACCTCATTTTTGAAGTCGATCAGAAAAAATAGCTCTCAACACAATAATGATTTTCCTTCACTGAGTACTGGACTATTTTTAACTCTTATTACGACATAAATCAATCATGGAATTTATTGCGCGGGCTGATATATTCACAGTGATGGCTTCAAAACAACGTATATTGGTGTTTCTATTAGACTACTACTTCATACTACTTTTCGCCCGTGACTTTGATTAGTAATCACTACATAGTATAAAACAAAGTCGCTTTCTCTCCCTATGTCACTATGTATGCTTAAATCTTTATAACTACGCAATAGATTTTGATGGGCTTTTTTTTAATAGATAGAGTGATGTAAGAGGAAGCTTTATATGTGTAACATCTATTAAACTACTCCGAATTGACGCGTGCGAAGCCGCGGGCAATAGCTAGTTTACGTATAAAATTCACACAGTTCTATTCTACAT
Organism: Zerene cesonia; assembly: GCF_012273895.1. NCBI lineage: Eukaryota > Metazoa > Arthropoda > Insecta > Lepidoptera > Pieridae > Zerene > Zerene cesonia. The sequence continues at coordinate 470,912 of NC_052116.1, read as the reverse complement.
ATTCTCTTTAGTGGCAAGTAATTACTCAATACTCTATGCTTCCATATTATACAAATTCATATAAATTTCCAAGTCGTTTAGACGAAATAATGTAACACACATACAAAATTCAAATTAATATAATTTATTTGGTCAGGTCAGCTTTGTATTAAATAGTAAGTAAAATATATAATAAAAAAGTAAAATATTTCTTGCCAATCAACATTGATATCTAAAACTCGAAAGCATATTGTTCAAATTTGTTTATATTAAAATTTCATCATAATATATGTAATAACCTTCATATTGTAAAAAGATTATGTTTATAAATTAGTGAGTTGGTGACGTTACAGGAAGAAAAACGCTACTAAACGATTCTAAAACTCCTTTTAACAATAAAAAGTGAAAATCATAGACCAGCTTTTATTTTATTTTATTCCAAGCAAAGCCACGATGAACGGCTAGTGTAGGTATATAATTATTTCACGTCCATCAAAGCTTCGAATTCGTTATTTCAAATTTGATATTATACGCAATTCAGCTGACCTATCATAATTGTATACTCATAAAATAGCATGGATTCAAACATTTGTATTCATAAATTGTGTATGTTCAATCATACGGAATAGTAATTCGTAATTTATATATTCAAATTTAAATTTACATGTTTTATTTGCGAGTGTTTACGGGTAGTTATGTATTTATTTGTACATAAAATACTTGGAGGTCTGCCTTTATGTCATTATGTCACACACACTACTGTAAACTGTAGGTTGATAAAACTAAACTGTAGGTCATTGGTAGGTTAATGACCTATAGTTTCACTGACAACACCTTCGAGTATTAAAAACTCTGAAGGGATTGAGACGACATAGAAACATCATAGAAAGAGTGATCGCACAGCGGGATTCGAACCCGCGTCTTTTTGTTAAGCCTCTGGGCCACCCAAGATCCCTCGACAATCGAATTTCTTCTACTCTTTCGGTTTTATGTGTCTAAGGGTCAGCCCAATTAAGAGGATTTATTAACAATGCGTTAGTTTTTTTTTCTTCTTTTCTGTTTTATTGTGTGTTGTTTTATATTATGATCTGTTGTGTATGTATTTCTGTATCAATATAAATGTTTTTCTTTCTTTCTTTCTTTATTTTAAGTAATTATTGGCATAGGCTGGTTGGTCTCCTGATGGCTCCAGCGCCCATGAATATTTGACTTACGTCATTGTGAATGAAATATCTTTAAAAGATATGGGATAGATAAAATATGGAATGGGAAAGAAAAAGTGGCTTGAATATGGATTATTTTTATAAATTTGGTTTTATCGTCTCAATCAAACTATTTATATAAATCGCTTTGGTTTTTATTAATAACTAGCTGCGCCCCACGGTTTCACCCGCGTAAGTCGGTATCCCGTAGGAATGTCGGGATAAAAAGTTGCCTATATGTTATTCCAGTGGTCCAGTTGTCTACGTACCAAATATCATTGTAATCGGTTCAGTAGTTCTTGCGTGAAAGAGCAACAAACATACACACATCCTTACGAACTTTCGCATTTATAATATTAGTATGGAGTATGATTTAAAGCCTAATATTGTTACACTAGCTGTTCGCCATGACTTCGCCTGTAGTACATACATAACATATGACGCTCAGTGAAGCTGCAGCTTTCTAATGGTGAAATAGTTTTTGAAACCCCACCCGTTTGTGTGTGATCATAACAAATAGAGATTTGTTATATAATATCGGTCGATGAGCTGGTGGTTCGCCAGATTTTTTTTTTTTTTTTTTTTTATGTCATAGCGGACAACTGAGCTGGTGGTTCGCCTGATGGTAAGCGATCACCACCGCCCATAACATTCGCAAAGGTAGTGCCTCTGCGAATGCGCTGTCCGTTTTTTTGAGGTAAGGGAAAAGGACTGGATTAACGACTGGAAAGAAGGAATGGACTGGGACGGGTGAGGAAAAGGAAACAGGCCTCCGGCTCCCCCACTCACCGTACGAAACACAGTGGCATGCCACTATTTCACGCCGGTTTTCTGTGGGGGCGTGGTACTTCCCCGGTGCGAGCTGGCCCAACTCGTGCCGAAGCGTGCTCGACTCCTACAATAAATGATGGTAGACATCACCACCACCAAACATATGTAGAGTTAGAGCCGCTGCAAGTGCGTTGCTTATAATGGGTAAAGGATAAGGAATGGACGACGAGAAATCAATGCACTGAGGTAAGGAAAAGGATAGGTACAGATCACAAATGTTACCTCCTTATATTCTCTTCAGTTTGGATAAAGTGTAAACGCTAAATGAAATTGGTTAAACGGCGAACCCGAACTAATATTGAGTTCTGTTTGAGTTAACATTATAGTGAAATGGAAACTCAGGTGAAAGATAAACAAAAGACAGAAATTAACAGGTTTCACACGCTAATTGAACATCGCGCTTTAGTATTGTTATTTGAGTTTGTAGCATGAGGAATGTTCCTTTAAACAAACTGTTATATGAGGTCAAACATGAGATATGATGAATAGATTATATTTAAAAACACACACACTATCGCATTTATAAAATTAGTAAGAAGTAGTAGAATTAGTGTTTTGTATAGTATGATATTAATATGTTTTTCCGTTTATCCCTGAAATAACCAGCATGATATAAACCTGACGAATAACTTTGTCCAATAATGATTTAATAAATAAAAAAGCTGAAAAAGAAGATTTGCTTACACTTCTTTTAACAATTTACAAAGAATTAGGGTTGCCTCCAACCCATTTAATGATTTATATAGAAATTGTCCACAATAATTTTTAAGTCAACACAGACAAATCCGCGCTCGTCAGGCTAATTAATATTAAAATTACTTCAAGAAGCACCATCAGAACACATATCCCACGCCAAGTGCTCACAATAGCTCACGTAGGATGAATTATGCATTAAATCTGCTAAATTATTCAGAAATATTAATAGTACCAATATATCAATGTCAACGGCGTGGAAATGGAAAATTGCAGAATTTTAAGAGATCTCCTTTTGCATATAAATCTCGAGATTTATTATGATGCAATAAGAGAGAAAGAGAAGTAACTAAAACAATAAACTTTTTGCTATCGAATTAACTCTCAGGGCTGTAAGAAAAATCGAAAACGTAATGAATAAATCTCTTTTTAAATCCGTTAAAAGCATATAATAATAAAGCCTTTTCGTAAAACCGTGGTACCCAGCTAGCGATATAACTTGTAAAGTGCTCACACCAGTTGTATTCCGTAATTGCGATTCAAACTATCCCATCTTTCAAGTTGGGTAAAACTATCCATTGTGTAAAATTGTGTTAAAATCGGTTTAGCAGTTCAGTCGTCTATAGCGGAAAAAGAATGGACATGTAATTTTTATGTATATTCCTAGTATGTACTAGTTTGCTCGTGACTTCGCACGCGGTAAGTTCGGAGTAATTTAATAGATATATATATATAATATAAACTTCCCTCTTAAATCATTCTAACTATTAAAAAAAAACGTAAAATCCGCTGCGTAGCTTTAAAGACTTAATCATACATAGGGACACACAGAGAAAGCGACTTTGTTTTATACTATGAAGTAGTATAATGAAGTAATGTATCGTACTACTAATCCTATCCTACTAATATTATAAATGCGAAAGTTTGTAAGGATGTGTGTGTGTGTTTGTTGCTCTTACACGCAAAAACTACTGAACCGATTGCAATAAAATTTGGTACATTGATGGAGCTGGACAACTGGAATAAAACATAGGCAAATTTTTATTCCGATAATCCTAAGGGATACGGACTTATGCGGGTGACACCGCGGGGTGCAGCTATGGATGTATAATACTATGAAGTTATGTAGTGAAGATATCAAACCAATAGATTTACGTTCATTTACTGAAGTGTATGAATTATAACAGTTGTTCAGCTATCTACGTACCAAATTTTATTGCAATCGGTTCATTAGTTTTTGCGTGAAAGAGTAAGAAACATACATACATCCTGAAAACTTTCGCATTTATAATATTAGTAAGATAAGATAGTAAGACAAGATATAAGAAGTAGGATACACTAGCACAGTTAATTATGTCACCATCGGCCACTTTACGAGGCCTCTAATTTGATGGCGGGCGAGCCCAATATCGTGTCAACACACTTAAAAAATTAACCGTGGAATTATTGCTCGTAATCTTACCGAGAGTGTGATGTTTTCAAATCATCGTATGCATCAAGTAAATACTGCTTTTGAACAAAAAACTAATCGTCAGAACTAGACCAAATTTAACCACATAAGATATATCACATAGCCTTTAAATAAAATAAGTTTCATAAAACCGGTACACCCTATAAAAAGTTATGACGTAACAAATATAAAAATACACAATTGTACTTTGAATACTTCGAATTGATTCCCTTATATCTTTGAAGTCAGTTGATAATACAGAGAAATCTATCTTCTAATATATAAAATTCTCGTGTCACAGTTTTCGTTGCCATACTCCTCCGAAACGGCTTGACCGATTCCTCTGAAATTTGGTAAGCATACTGGGTAGGTCTGAGAATCGGCTAACATCTATTTTTCATCCCGATATTCCTACGGGATACGGACTTACGCGGGTGAAACCGCGGGGCGCAGCTAGTATTATATATATTTAAATTACTTATTTGTTCGTTCTAGCTATGCTCCAAACGGATTGAACCAATATCATCGGAATTTGCAACAACTCGCAGTATGAAAACGCTCAATAAACTGCCGTTAATAATATTATATGTATATATAAAACATAACTCACTTTTATGTCATGTCGGCAATGTGGCTAGTGGATCGCCTGATGGTAAGTGCTACCACCGCCCATGAACAATTTAGAGGCGTAAAGTCGATTGCAGACCTTACGCTTACAAATGGATTGACGGATTGCCGACAGGAAAGGAAAGGAAGTGGGACGTAGCAGGAAGGGGATAAGCCCTCCTATATATCCAAGTTAAACAGAATCCTAACCGAATCAGAACCAAACGACTCAATTTCAGCGATAAACAAAAGGAGTGTGTTGTTTTAGATTTATTGAATAAAGATCGGTTTCGACCCGATCAAATATTTACACGAAGTATTGGTTACAGGCAAAATATTTTTCCAATACGCAGGCATCGCGATATACGAATCTATGTCACTATTTAGATAAAAATGTTGCGATAAAAAGAGAAATTTTTGTGAAATTTCTGTGAAATACCACACGTTAAATACTGCATGCAGTTGTGTTGGAGGTTTATTTGAGTTTTTAGTTCAACGTTTTATTTTACCTTATGTATGTGTGTGCATTTTAATTTAAACTGTGTGTAAATCGGAATATGTATTTATGGAAAAATACAAACTAACAGAGTATTTATAATCATATAACCTAACCTAACTAGCTGTTGCCCGCAGCTTCGCTCGTCAAAATAAATTTTCATGGTACAAACTTTCACCAAATATTTTATCCCGCGATATTATAGCAATTTAGGCGTGAAGAAGAGACAGATTAACGGGCAGAGTTACTTATAATTAATAATATAATAATACGTTAATCTCTCCAAGGCTTATCTAACTGTACGTTTGCTGCAAAATGCCTGATTTTAAGAGGTAAAGGAAAAGAAAAGTGTGGTTCCCCGCTGCGAACTGGCCCAATTCGTGCCGGTGTCCTGTGGGGGATACCCCGGTATAAGCTGGCCCAATGCCGAAGCATGCTCGACTCTCACATTAGAATCAAAACATTTTATGTAATCGTACATCTGATTCATGAGGATGGTTGACATTTGCCAGGCGGTATTTATATTATGATATAAACTGTATGTTGGCGCTTTTCACACATTTTCAGATGTTATTTTATTTTATAACAGTCAATTTATTGCAATGCCGCCATATTCTCATTTGGCTCTTGAACGAATATTTAAAAAATAAATTCAAAACAGTTTTCTATATTTCCAAGCGTTGGGTCGTGAATAAATTACCATAATGTATTATGTTGCTCGAAGAGGAAAGAATCGCTATAAGAAGCAAGCTTTAATTGCGCTTCATATTCTATAAAATAATCAAAATTTATTATAATTGAATAAGAACTACCAATAACCAGAAAATATATAAATAGAAATGATAACTTAAACTGAACCAACGTCGGTCTGAAATTCGGCAGTGGCTTACTGACAGAGATACTAGCCTGCCGCTGCCGTAAGCGGCAGTAACGTAACGCGTTACGTAACGAAGCGGTTTACCCTCCCATGAGAAATAATCACATCAACATATGTATTATGTTGTAAAAATTAACGGAATATTTATAATTAATCTACAATCTATATCATATCTCAAAAGAGACAAGAATGAACGAAGAAAGACTTCATATATTTTACAAACAGGTCATAAATAACGTTAATTCAATTGCCACACCCAAATATATAAAGCACATCATTAACAATGGATATGCTACAACCATTTCACAATTATTAAATTTCAACAAAGTTCGACTAATTGCCGAAGTTCTGCTGCATAATTCGTGTTTTAACATATTCTGTGATAAAACATTTACATACTGATCTTTATCTGTGTTGATATTATAAAGATTATACATTTGATGTATAAAAGAAAATGCATGGAACACCACATTCTAGAACACAGGTTTTTAGTATAAATATTATGTGAAATTATGAAAAATGTTAATACATTGATGTGATATCAAGAGAATAACACCAGAGTTTCTTGTCGATTCCTTAGAAACTTCTTTACGAATCTATGATTAATCTTATATTATATTTCTGACGATTCAGAAGCACTTCTAAAGGTCTAGTTAAATGAATTAATTTATTATAAATAATAAGTTTGAGTTTATGTTTGATTTCTTTGTTCGTTTGTTTATGTGTTTGTTTCGAAAACTCAAAAACTACTCAACCGACTTAAACCATTATAAATCCTTATCCTAGCCGAATATATATATAATACTAGAGGTCCACCCCGGCTTCGTATGTCATACATATATAGCCTTTCTCGATAAATGGGCTATCTAACACTGAAATAATTTTTCAAATCGGACCAGTAGTTCCTGAGATTAATGCGTTCAAACAAACAAACCAACTTAGCTTTAATATACGTATAGATTTAGCATATTATATATAGATTGGTTAACGGTGTGGCCGGAATAAGCGATTATACAATTTTAAGTAACAAAGTATAAGTACCTAACACGCAGAAAGTAAATTGCGCGTGGGTAATAAATACCCATAAATTGTTAAAACTTCTAACGTGTTTATTAAAAGTTCTAGAAGATTCGAAACTTTTGAATATATTTGACGGTAGCTTAACTTTGTGTGCGTAATTTTAATGATACTTCAACGCTCAATTTATTCTGATGAGTTACAGAATTTTCGAGACATTAAAACTCGATTATAGCACGTGGTGAATGTTGTGTATTTGAAAAGGTATTTTTATTTGGTATGATTTTGTTTTTACCCATTTTTACCAGTTTTTTTTTTAGTGGAGAATGCTCATGCATACCCACAGCCCGGGGAAAGGCCGTGGGTTATGTCGGACGCCCATTGCCTAGAGAAGCAATGGACCCACCGACTAAACTCCACTGTGTCCCGTCTTCCCGGACTATTCGCCAAGGTAGTGGGAACTCTTATGAAATCATCCACTAAATTCATCATTTCATCATTCAATCCATTTTTACCAGTTACTCCAACCAAATAATTCTCATAAAATAATCTTTACAAATCGTTATTTATAATAATCATAAAGGAGTAATGTTTGTGAATTTGTGAGTTTGTGATGTTAGGCGGAAATCTCTAAATCCATTGAAGCAATATTGAATATTATGTGACCATTAGAGAACCCTTAGTGTTGTGTAGTTAGTGTCATAGGCTTTCCTTTTTTGTGTCGGATTTATTTGGACACTACTGGCACGAGAGTCTAGTGTCTGACAAATGCAATCCTATTAATCCTACTAATATTATAAATGCGAAAGTTTGTAAGGATGTGTGTTTGTTTGTTGCTCTTTCACGCATAAACTGCTGAACCAATTGCAATGAAATTTGGTATGGTGATAGTAGGACAACTGGAATAGCATATAGGCTACTTTTTATCTCGATATTCCTACGGGATACGGACTTGCGCGGATGAAACCACGGGGCGCAGCTAGTACTACATAATTTTGAAGTGACCATCCACCATCACCAGATACCAGACACCATCGGTGTCACTTGAACGACACTTTTGACAAAAATTTAAACGATTTGATTTTATAACCACTTGAAAGCGAAATTTAAATCAATATTAGTACTGAGAAATTTTTGAAATTTTTCAATGCTATAAAACTAAAAATTAAATATTAGTACTACCAATTCTCTATTTAAAGTCGGTGAGTGTCGGCGATGACGACAATGGGACCACCTCTGGAGTATACTCTATCGAACGAGACAAAAATTTCTTAGTTCACAATCACTATTACCGAAAATATGATCTGACATACACAAAACAATACATACAGACGAACATAGAACGTCATCCTTTCGTTCTTGGGAGACGGTTGCTACATGGCTAATGTAACAAACAGCTATATGAAAATACAATGTATTTATTCTTATAACATACAGTCGTATAAACAAACAAAACTTAAATGTATCAGCTTGCTACTGTAGGGGAGACTCATTCATGAGTATGCTGCATCTGTAAAGCAGCACAGCGATGCTTAGCGCATAATAATTCTAATATAAATATACAAGACGTACCCTTAGTATAAACATTATATATCTTCCAGGTGTCGGTCTATTATGTAATATCATTATATGAAAAGTGGTTTCCATGCGTAAACCCGTGTGTTCAAACCAGTAATGTACATCAAAGGTTCATATACATTCACTTATAAATCAACCGAATTCGAAAATGTTTGAATTTCACCAGTTTAATCTTTTACCCTTTCTTTAACTGGGTAATTAAAGACCAATTACAATAGGACTGAAGCTTGATGAAAGTTAATAATTCACTGTAAGCCTGCAAAGCTTCAAGGAGACGTTCTTATAATAAATAGGTTTCGAATTCCGCGAACGTTTGTTTCGGATGTTGTTTAAAACGTTTTTTTAGCTTCACGACGTATATCCTACTAATATTATAAATGCGAAAGTTAGTAAGGGTGTGTGTGTGTTTGTTGCTCTTTCACGCTAAAACTACTAAACCGATTGCAATGATATTTTGTACGTAGACAGCTGGACAACTGGAATAACATATAGGCAATTTCTATCCCGATATTCCTGCGGGATACGGACTTACGCGGGTGAAACCACAGGGAGCAGCTAGTATTTGTATTGAGAGGATTTTGATCCATTTGAAACAGACAGGTTTATTTCAAAACTTCAAAAGACCAAGTTGCTTTCGCATTTATAAAACAAATAAGGTATTTTATATAATCTAACGTTATCCAATTAAACTTCAGCCTTCTTTTGCATATTATTTACATAGCAATTTAAATCACACGAGACACTACAGTCGGAACATATAAATAATGCTTTATATCGGATTACAGTAAAAATACACTCCATTAAGCGAAGTGCTCAACCAGATTAGTGTGAATATTTATAACTGAGTCCAAGTAAGCGCTTTCCTATAAATTCTGGGTTTCAGAATTTTCAATGCATGATTTATTAACCAATTTCGCGCTTTACCCTTTTTGATTTTGTTGTTTTTCGCTAAATTAAACACGAATGGTTCAACGACTTAGGAGTTTTTTTTTCTTAGCCATTGATTTTTCATATTTCATTGTGTAAGTTTTTCAAGAAGTTCTAAATTCATAATCTTAAAATGTTAGAATAGGTCCCAAAAATATTAGTATATACACACAAGAATATAATTCGTATTCTAATGCAGCGAATTAAAACATTTTCTTACTATCTTTAAAATCTGCCCTATATAATGTTAGCCCAAACTAAAATAAACAATCTTATATAATACTGAATGTATCACTCAACACGCCACAACACGCAATAAAACAATCAACACGTTGAACAACATACTACAACACGCATCATACACATAAAACACCACAACACCCGAAAACAACACAACACAACACGCGAAACAACAGGCATTACATAATAATCTGCAATCGGATAATCTTGAATAAAACTGTAGATTTACAATTTTCATTACATACAGTCTCACCCGCGTAAATCCGTATCCCGTAGGAATATCGGGATAAAAAGTTGCCAATATGTTATTCCAGTTGTCCAGCTATCTACGTAGCAAAATTCATTGCAATCGGTTCATAAGTTTTTGCGTGAAAGAGCAACAAACGCACACACATCCTTACAAACTTTCGCATTTATAATATTAGTATGATATGATACTCTCTCATAATTACCATACCTAAATCCTTCCCTCCTTCAACCCATACTAGATTGTGCGCATCTGAATGATGAAAACTCATATAAAATCGAGCTCAAAGGGTAAATAAAAATGAAATTTCACTTGGTAGAGACTCTCATATCGTCGCTTTGCAGGTTTTCATAACAATTCATTACCATTTGACGTGAATAATGACCCCGGGAGAGCGAATAAAATTTCTATTAAATGTGAAACGGAAAAAATTGGTACGGCCGTGTTCTCTCAATTAGGTCGAAATTGGATACAGTATTTTGTGATTCATGATACAAATTGTTACAGAATATTGATGCGTAGATGTTTAATGAAAGAGAGAGAATTCGCTTTTTAAATAATGTTACATTTTTAATATACTATATATATACTTATATACTTGAAACTACAATCCAAGTATTTATCATTCAATTGGACTTTTACCATTCAATTAGACTTCTTCTAGAAGCACCGCGAGTGCCTACGAACAACAAGTGCCTACGAGTGCCTACGAATGCGAAAACTTTTAAGGAGGAAGGGATAAGCAAAGAATTAACGACTTGAAAGAAGGAACGGACAGGGAAAGGTGAGGTGAAGTAAACGGGCCTCCGGCATATATAACAGATTCTGAACACGTGCGCCAATTTCATAAGTGTGAGTGTATTCATACGCGTTGGACATGCTGAAACTTAAGAGCCAGTGTAAGTCTCATTAAAATCGGTTCAGTATTTTTGAAATATATTAGCTAAATGTATAACATTCATAAATAAAACAACATTGCAACGGCTTTCACGTAATCATCATGCGCTTTCAAACAACAGAATCACTGACGCTATATGACAGTATATTACGTTACAATATGACGTTGCTTATGAATATAATCATTGAATCTTTGAATAAATCGGTTGGCGTTGTATATAGTTCTTAATTTTGAGCTATAGGAGGAGATAGGATAAATACAACTTCTATGACTGAAAGGCTAAAAAGAGCCTTTATTCTAAGCGAGCATAAATTCTTTTTCTCCAAGTTTTGCAACCTTGAAATTCGCGGCATGTCAACACTGAAGCAGTTAATTATATCTAAACTAGGTACGTAAACTATGATTATATCTAGACGAGGTACATAACCTGTAATGAATATTAGAGAATAAAAAACTGATCATGAGACGAGAACAAACCCACGTCTTTTGCCGTACCGTTGACCTCACGACCACCCATGCTTTTTCATAAACAATTTTAATTCAACCAAAATAGAACGTAATACCCATTCAAGTGAAATATTCCCAAGTCATGAAGCCAAGTAAGTACCGGCTCGAATCAGACGTTCTAGGTCATGCGTGATTAGAATGTATGGCTTATGGATTGATTTAAATCTTGTTCTGAATCTAGAATTATCTCATTCTCGATGGCGGTGGTTTAATTAATTTGTATGTCTATGTATACGGGTTGTCCTTTGGAATGTTAAAGGACAATTAATTTAGAATGTTCGAGTTTTTATGTTATGTAATTCACATTGTTTGATGAATTATCATTGTCAATATTATAATGTGGTGGGTGTTTATTGCCCGCTTCCACATCGGATCGGAGCGATTATATGGTATGTGGCTGGATATTTCTTTTTTCTTTATGACATAGCAGGCAACTGAGCTGATGGTTCGCCTGATGGTAAGCGGTCACCACCGCCCATGAACATTGGCAGAAGCTCACACATTGTCGAATGCGTTGCCTGCTTTTAAGGAAAGCATTGGTGGCTGGAAAGAAGGAATGGACTGGGAAGGGTGAGGAAAAGGAAATGGGCCTCAGATAGAAAGGCTTGTGATATAGATTACTTTTTCTACGAGAACATTAGGTTAAAACTGTGATATGACAATTCAGAAGGTCTTCCATAAGAAGTCAAGTTGAATAAATACATGCTTGAGTTTAAGTTTGTACAACATCTTATCGATGGGTGATTTTCAGACCTACCCGATATGCACACAAAATTTCATTTGAATCGGTCCACCCGTTTCGGAGGAGTAAGGTAACTAACATTAACACGAGAAAGTATTATCTATTAGATATTGTATTTATACGAAAAATATGTAAATCTTTCCTCTATAATGTTGTATATCATTATACTATGTACCACTTCTGGGGAAGGAACGGGTTCTCTTAACCTAGGTATTAGGTAGAAAGGGGGCCTAAAAATAAAGTAAGACTTCATAAATGAAGAATTTAAGATTATTATTAGATTAGACAAACAAAAAAATATTACTAACAAATATTTTGGGGTCAATAAACATTCATATGAATGGTGATGCTCTTTATAAAAACAATTTAATGTATAAAAAATAATGTGGTTACTGTTTTATTATATTTATAAATCAGTGGTTACAAGAAATGTGTTTTTGACCCTTATATACCGAAGTATAAGGCTTTATGTATAACGTTTAATTGCTTTACTAACTCCAACTAAAAAAATAAGATTAAAAAAACATTCTGTTTCAAACATAGTTTAGCAGAATATAACATTTGCCCAAGTTAGCTCTATGCTACATAAAATATGAATACCCATAACTCTTCCTCGAGAGACCAAGTTATTGCGAAAACCGCAAACCCCATTAAGCAATTTAGAAGTACTAAGTGAGTGGAGCCCAAGTGGAGCCTAGCCTTTAGTGATATGCTTTGGTGAAATGGTTCAGATGCTAGAACCAAGTTACCTAAAGAAGAAGATAATCTTATTAGCAGTATTGTTATGTCATCGCGGGCTTCTGAAGTGGTGGCTCGTCTGGAAAACCATCACCATCATTTGCAGCGTTAGGAGCTCTAAATGCGTTACCCGTTTTTAGCAGTAAACCGACAAGCGGAATATTGATTGATTGATTTATTTTTATCGGTTTGTCAATGCTTCTTTACCTACGTTACATTATCTTATTTATAGTGTAACAGTTCATATGCCATTTTTCGCAAATAAAGAATTATGAATTATATTATTTTTATTTAACGAAAGTTTATAATTTTGGGTACAACGTAGATGTATCGTATTTTCCAATTGATTTACAGATTCAATTAATCAACTATTTAAACACATAAGTGTCTCTTAAGATCGCATAAATACATGAGATTTCAATTATGAAATTTACGCTAAGTGCCGTAACTTCTATTAAATCCATTGGATTGAGTTGAGAGTTTCTGCGTAAGGGTGGAATGATAAGGTTTATAGTCCATTACCCATTATAAATACTCGTATTGTATTTCAATAAATATAAACAAGTTCTTCTAAGGAACTTATTAAATACTGAATTCATTCTATATCAATATTTTTATAATATATTTTTTCATGTCATTTCCATAACCACATCTCCACTTACCAATAGGTATTGCAATCATAAAAAACGAAAAACAATTTAATCGATGTGAAAACTTTGTGTATAAAATCAGGCAATCCCCGCGATTCCTTCTTATCTACACTAGCTTAGATATTAAAGTCCTCGTTTATAAATTTTAAACAGAAGATGAAGAAGAGAATAAAATGCATTTAATAAAAGTCATAGGATCTTTATTATGTCCATTTATTCATTGTTTAAACCCGAATATATCAAGTATAATATATCGATGTCATATCGTCGATCAATATTTAATTAATTTGCACCCAACCGTCAAAACTATTTGATAGCATATGCAGCTAACAGTTATGAAACCTAATCATTCGCTCTGATTGTTTCCGAAATATGAATAATGAGTTTCAAGTAATTTGGGGTATAATGGGGCGAGCGCAATTAACTATTTGCTAACTTACGTTACACTCATTTTGGAAATTTAAACGTATAATTTTGTTATACGGAGTTAACTGTCAAAGGAGATAATTTATATTGCAGTATGAATTATTATTTTATGTTAAATCTTCTCTTTTAAATGTTTTACATTTGTGTTATTATTTGAAGAATTAAGATCTTGAAAACCGGTATATTCTTAACGATGCAAGTTTATTTATAAATGAGTTAAAACAACTTTGGGTATAAATTAATCTTCACAAGTTGTTTGTTCATATCAACAAGATTCGTGTTATTACGAAAAATATGTGGCCCCCTCAGGTAGCCCCTGCTTGTGAATCAAGTTATGTAATTAAATTCGACTTATGAAGCTGTTGGATTACCAAAAAAATATTAATAATATACACTTCTCACATCTGAAGGCAATTAGATACGTTTTAAGTAATATTTTAGGTTATCCATACAATTTCAGAACGATTTGCCGCGAACATTTGATTAAATGTATATTGTCACGTCGGCCATCTTGTTTTTTTTCTAAACTACCGTCAAATATTAAACCTAACATGAACCTTTTATAACCGAATGTTACTGTTAACAATAAATATTTTCAAAAGCGAATATCGACACAGAAACTTCGAGATCAAATTTAATAATAACTTGGTAGACAAAGCTCATGATGTTTCAATTATTTTTGCGGCTCATGAATTTATCTTTAGTTGTCTGTGGCTTATTTATTTTTAATTAAGAGACTTTTATTGTGGGCGTATGACGTAATCGTGAAAGAGAAATAATTGGATTATTGTACTGAAAACAAAGGTATGAAATATAAGTGAGGGTTATTAATAAAAGAGCGTATGTTTAAACAAAGGGAGCATTTAAAAATTGCTTCAAAGTTCTTACCTAGGTAAAGTATAGTTAGGACACATGCCATAAAATTTAATGACAGTAAATTTTATCAGATCAAAATTTTGATCATAAAAATGTCAATTATAATTATGAAAAAAATCAAATTCTGGTAAATAAGTTAATTTACTATATGAAGAAATATATAGGAAGCCTGTGTCTAAGCAGTGGGAACATATTATGTGCTGATGATGATGACTGTATGTAAATTCACACGTTAGCAACGATGAAAGTCTGTATTTATATTATGAAGCTGCAAAGTATGCTTGTTTGTGTATTTGTTTATTTTACTGGGTCGATTTCAATAAAACTTTCACCGTTGGATAGGTACGCAACCTGTGAGTGAATGAACTATATATTATCTACCACGGCGAAGCTGGGGCGGATCGTCAGTTTTATATCCAGCATCATACATATAACATATGCCATGAATTACAAATCTTTATAACATTAATCTAAGTAGGAGATTCCGCATGCTGAACATATTTCATTTTAAACGTTGAACACAAGCCAGAAGTTATAATCCCATAAACGTTTAATCTCTTGTACGCATGAGTTATGGTTATTGCCGAGTACTGACCCTCTTATATTAAAAGTTTAATCAGACAAATTAAAACACATGTCACATGTGCCAAGTCCTTAACCCAGATTCGATTTCTGATAATCAATAAATGCTTCATTGTTGCAGGTAATTATATCCAGAGCAAGCATGTGCTGAGTGAAAATGGAGTCAACGGAAGACGAATTCTACAGCATATGCCTGAACCTCACCAGCGAAGAGATAGCCAGCGTCGGCGGATGTAATTATAGCGCTGAATACGAAAATGGGGAACTGCTCGAGAAGGTCGTGTCCAGGGTTGTGCCAATCTTCTTCGGATTCATCGGAATCGTTGGCCTGGTTGGGAACGCGTTGGTTGTCCTTGTAGTTGCCGCGAACCCTGGCATGCGATCCACCACAAACCTACTCATAATCAACCTGGCTGTAGCTGATCTCCTATTCGTGATATTTTGCGTGCCTTTCACCGCTACTGACTATGTTATGCCCAGATGGCCATTCGGAGACTGGTGGTGCAAAGTCGTACAATACTTCATCGTTGTGACTGCACATGCATCTGTTTACACCCTAGTTCTGATGTCTCTGGATAGATTCATGGCAGTGGTACATCCAATAGCATCAATGTCGATACGAACTGAAAAGAACGCTCTGCTGGCTATAGCCTGCATATGGGTGGTGATACTGACCACAGCGATCCCTGTTGGCATCTGCCACGGGGAGAGAGAGTACTCCTACTTCCACAGGAACCACTCCTCTTGCGTATTCCTGGAGGAGCAGGGATACAGCAAGCTGGGGTTCCAGATGTCCTTCTTCCTGTCATCATATGTGATACCCTTGGCACTTATTAGTTTTCTGTATATATGTATGCTGTCAAGATTGTGGAAGAGCGCACCAGGGGGGAGGGTGTCCGCTGAGAGCAGGAGGGGCAGAAAGAAGGTGACAAGAATGGTTGTGGTAGTAGTTGTTGTGTTTGCGGTTTGCTGGTGTCCCATACAGGTAAATTCTTTTTTACATACTATATATACATTTTATTATATAGTTACATGTCCTGACTATGATTTTTAACCTTGCGATTGTTCTAGAATACAGTTTTCTTTTCCCTTTTTCCTTGTTAAATCAAAAACAATAATTACCTACATATTTATTTGATTTGATTTGCTATTTATTGAAAACAACAATCAAATCATTGCCGGTTAACATCATTGGAAATTACCTTCCAATTCGCGAGGTTTTTCATTACGAATTTATCAAACTCATCTTAAAGTCGACTTAATCAAACAATATAAATCCAATAATAAATCCATCTTAATTGAAAGACGCTCCCTAGTTCATTAATAACCTCCTTTATTGCTTGATCGTTTATCTATCTGCGTAATAATCAATTAACATTCATTATTTTTACTCTCAGTACATTCAACATCCTTAATGGCAATTGGGAAAATATTTTCAATTAATTCGTCGTGCTTATTAACGACGTAATAGATCTCTGAATTGTGCGATACTCATTGGAAAACGTGGCCTCGATTGTCAATGAAGTTCCCTTTTCGCGGTATTTGAAATAAATTCTAAAACATATTGAATTTGTATGATGACTGTTGATTTGATTTGATTTTAATAGATGGTTAGATAAATATACAAATTAATAAGGCAAAATTTCGTTTAGAAATAACTAAAGAAGCAGTTTTCCGCCTGCAGCTTAGCTTTTAGAAAAAGTACTTGGGTAATTTTCCCCGCATTATTTCCTTTTTATGGGATATCTGGGATAAAATCTATCCACTGTCGTTTCTCGGTTCTAATCGGTTCAGAGGTTTAGCCGTGAAGGAATACAGGTATTCAGACAAACTGGCTTTCGAATTTTCTTAAGATCTAGAAGAAATTTTTGCTCAATGAATTTGATATTTTTAAATTCAAAAAACAATAATTCACGCCACGTGTCATAAACTTAAGTATGTGAATAAAGATGGATCGGAGACATAAGTTCCGAAGACAATAACTTTAAGCCTTCGTTGGTAGGGTTGGCACAAGATGAGTTTTTCGGATAATTAATTTTTTCCATTTCTGTAAAAATATTTCTTATTCCGAATCGAGATATATCAAAACAATGTTTTCAAAGCGATTGTTTATTGATACCAAAGCACAGCTATATAATTTGTATAACAAATAAACATAATATTAAATATTTATATCTTTGAAGCCATTAACGACCAAATCTCTTTAAAGGGTATCGAATCAACAAACAAAGATTTAATAATATTTCAAACGCAATAAACTCTGATATTTCGGATTCCAATAAACAATGAATACCTTTTGTAAAAACATCCAGAGCCATTTCCATTCACGGACCATTCTCAAACAATAAAATATTTTGTTTAGTATTTAAATGAAGCCAACCATCAAAAGACTGTTAACATGGAGAATTTATAAAAACACTTGAGCTGTGGACTTTTAATTTGTGCGTTTTCGAGGCTTCGAAAACAAATATTACAATAAATACAATTTTACGATGAAATTGTTTTCGCTATTGTAACCGACGCTCCCACAAAATAAGGTATATAGTAAGTAATTCCACTGTAGCGGTCCGGCCCGGCTTCGCCCGTGGTATATATAGCCTATAGCCTTCCTCAATAAATTGACTATCTAAAACTGAAAGAATTTTTCAAATCGGACCAGTAGTTCCTGAGATTAGTGCGTACAAACAAACAAATAATGGAATGTTGTGTTGATCTTTTTACTAATATTATATATGATCACCAAATATTTGACCTACTTTTACTACATTAAACTCTTTATTATGCCCGTGCGTTGAGTACGGGTCTCAAAATCCTGTCTGATAAATCGAAGGTCTTGACCTTTTCCTTCCATATATTTGGCCCATACCATCCATCATCATTTTTAAAGACCCACGTATTACACGCTTATTTTGAGTTTTAACCGACTTGTAAAAAACACGTGTTCTCAGATCGGCACTATTTTTGTTATCTTAGTATCATTTAATTTATAAGTCGATTTGTAAGTTTTTGTATTGAATAGAAATTTGCAAATTAGTCCCGTGTATAAGTAAAAACTAGCTGTGACCCGCGGTTGAAACCGCGTAAGCGTGCAGCGTAACCGTATCCCGTAGGAATATCGGTATAAAAAGTGCCTATGTGTTATTTCAGTTGTCCAGCTATCTACGAAGCAAAATAGTATTATTATTCACCAATAGATGTCAGGAAAAAAAAACACGAATAAAACACGAATATGACATTATTTCAGTTGTCCAGCTATCTACGAAGCAAAATAGTATTATTATTCACCAATAGATGTCAGGAAAAAAAAAGCACGAATAAAACACGAATATGACATTTTCTAAAAAAAATTCCTAGCTAGATCGATTTACCGCCCCCGAAAACCCCTGTATACTAAATTTCATGAAAATCGTTGGAGCCGATTCCGAGATTCCAATTATATATATATATATATATATATATATATATATATATATATATATATATATATATATATATATACAAGAATTGCTCGTTTAAAAGTATAAGATAATGGACCTTTGAGATTGAATAAAAAACAACATAAGTGTATAGAAATTATTATATTTCCATCATCCGAAATAATCAAGACCCTTTGCTAAAGAAAAGACAATTCCTTGGTACAAGCTAATAGTTTATTTAATACGAAGAGGTTTAATAAAATACATTACCATCCACATAAATTTCAAGATTTCTTGGGCCGATCCACCGAGCCGAAATGTCACGTACGAGCGATGCGACACGTAAGTGACACGACGCGACGGCCACGGAAAATATTACGTCCAATTGTAGGATTTTGAGATGCAATTTCTTTGGGTTTCGCTATCAGAATTAGTATTTGAAATTATCTTTTATGACCTATTTTATAGGACTTATTATATTATCCGTTATTTGACCGATTTATAACATATCTATATATATAAAAATGAAACCCGTTTTCCTTGGTCACGGCATCACGCTGAATGGCTGGACCGATTTCACTAATTCTTTTTTTATTGTATTTGTTATTATTAGGAGAAGGTTCTTACGGAAAAAAAATATTAAGAAAATCTCTCAGAAATATTGAAAAATGTAATCAATCATTGCAACGCAAAGGCGGTAAGAAGTTCGCCGGGTCAGCTAGTATTTTATAAAATTATATAATATATGCAATATATATATCTTGTGTTTGGTTTTACGTGACTATCATACATTTAGAAATTAAAAACTTTGTAACGGATTTAAAACGCGATTTATTCATTATATTATTAACGCGACGTTTCGAACACTTTACAGCGAGCGTGGTCACAGGGATACTTTCTAAACGTTTTATAACATTTTAAATACTTACCTTTATTATATATAGTTATTTATTTTATTTACATACATAAAGAACAGAATTAATAAGACTTTAACTGAAAAAAAACGGGTTACTCTTTACAGATATATATCATTTCTTACTAATATATAGCTGTTTGGCTTGTTTTACTTAATAGAATAATAATAATAATAAAGTTTGATAATTTGTTCCTGAAGCTCACAGTAGGATCCCCTGTGTTGTGAGGCTCAATCTCTTTCATCGTTACATACAAATTATTTCAAACATAATAATCAAAATAATATTGTCTTAAATTTTTAGTTTTATAGCATTAAATATGTTTTAATGCGATTATAAATCGCGCGGGTTCGAATCCCGCCGCGTGTTCAAAACTTTTCTATTCTTAAAAAAATTCAAAAATTTCTGTTTGTGTTTCTTACGCTTGCCAATATTGTGCAAGTGTATGTGTGTGTGTCTGTGTGTATGTGTGTAGGTGTGTATTACATCTAACAATAACCGTATCATCTTGTTCCAGATTATTCTGCTGGTGAAAGCCCTGGACAAATACAATATCACCTATTTCACGGTGACGGCACAGATCGTCTCCCATGTGCTGGCGTACATGAACAGCTGCGTCAACCCTGTGCTGTACGCTTTTCTGTCGGAGAACTTTAGGGTCGCCTTCAGAAAGGTACTAAACGATCATAACAATTTTTAGTGCGGGGTCGAGATTGGCCACGAATTGGGCCAGCTAGCAAGCTCGCTTGGGTTCGGAGTGCCACACCCCCAAAGAATACCGGCGTGAAATGATAGTATACTATTGTGTTTCGTACGTTAATTGGGGGAGGCCCGATTCCGTTAACTCACCTTTCTAGTCCATTCCATCTTTCCAATCCTTAAAAGCGGACAACGCATTCACTGAGATCTGAGCCTATGCGCAAGTTGTACTTTTATATAGAAATGCCATATAATACATTAGTTATATAATATATTAGTAAACATCAGTAAAATTATATAATTTTATTTCTATGAATAAAATGAAGATTAAAAGTTTCTTCTTATTTATCAAATTAAGCATTACGCAACAGGCGCAGGGCGGGCTACGCGAAGTTCAAGGGCCCTTACATCTAAATAAATAACGTTTTCAATCCAAAGACTGCATTATTTAAAAAAACCTGAAAAGCCTTCAAATTGTTAGAGCTAGACCAAATTTAAATGGGACCACATGACAAGCACCAGCAAATAAAAAAGAATCATAAAAATCGAATCATCCAGTGAAAAGATGTCAGGTAACAAATACCTAAAATTGTGTGGAAATCGTAAAAATAACGAAATCGCTATAATATTAAATGTGGTAAATGATATGTTCATTTTTAATATAAATAACAAAAAATGCTGTGGAATTGATAACCGCCTTTTTGGAGTCGGTTGATAAAAAAAGTGAAGTCCCGTGTCCCCTACTGGGGTATGGGGCAGATGATATACATCTGTTTCACTGATCGATTTTCTTAATGGACAAGTAGGTGATCAGCCTTCTGTGTCCTGCCAGACCGAGACATTTTTTTTAATTGTCCCACCGGGAATCGAACCCAGGACCCCTCGGTTCTACGCTCACGCGTTTACCACTGTACCAAGGAGGCGGAGTCGGTTGATAGTATTACAAATTTTTTTCTTCTCGTACTCATATATTTATTTTATTTCATTTAGCTATTAAATATTCAAGTTTTCTTCGTTACCAATTAATTACATAGAAATAATAATACATGGTTCAAAAACTAT
>NC_052116.1:409663-448259 GCF_012273895.1 Zerene cesonia | reverse complement strand
TTTAGCTATTAAATATTCAAGTTTTCTTCGTTACCAATTAATTACATAGAAATAATAATACATGGTTCAAAAACTATTAACAGTTATTTCCATTAAATCGTAGAGTACCAACGAAAGTGCCACGTGCAAATTATAAGGATATGGCATCTAATTGCTTTCTGTAAGGGCCCCATTAATAGACCCTTGTCCGACCTCCGCCCCCGGTCACGGCGTTATTGCTAAATGCGGGGGGGCGACTTGGACTAATTACGAGGGGGCATAATATTGAAAATATTGATGAGATATCTAGTGAAATTGTGGCGATAATGAGGCTTCAAGAAATCAGCTCGTACAAAATTTACATCGTATTAGGAGTCCGCCTCCGCTTCGCCCGTGGTATATATATAGCTTGAAGCATTCAGGGATGATATATCCAACGGTGAAATAATTTTTGAGCCGGTCCAGTTGTTCGTGAGTTTAAAACGAACAAACTTATATATACAAACTAGAACCCGAAATTCGTTTGAAATTTTAAAATAACAATTGTAAATATTGGACAGAGGAACATATAAATTCTATTCAATAGCGTCCACCTGTTTTGCGATTAGATGACAGTTAAAAAGACAAAACAATTAATTATTGATGTTTTCACATTTCATAAATGAAAAACACATAACATCTATCAAAGGTTAGTCGTAGTTCAATACCCATTCACTTTGAAGTAGGTATGTCGATATTCCGACATACATCTATTGTTCCGCTGTTCCATTGTTTATACTTTATTAAAAACACCTAAAGAAGAACCCAATTAATCAACATCAAAGGGATGCCAGTTATTTCGAATAAATCTCATACATTTGTTTATGAAACCTCGATAAGTTTTGCGTCATGTTGGGATTTTTACTCATAATAAATTTAGTTGTGTGGATTACAATTTTGTTTTTATTTTTTTAATGGTTGCTTTTGTAAAACGTATTGTTATTGTTTCAGCATGTTTTAATATCTGGCTTGTGAAATATTTTCGCTGCTAATTCCGTTTCTATTTATAATGTTATGTTTACGTTGTTTTATGTTAAAGTTAATTTGAGATTTTTGTCTAATATAATATAATCGGAATCCAACTTTGTTCAATAAATAATAATTGAATAGAACGTAATTGTGTTTATCTATTACTCACATTTCTTTTTTTATGAATGTGTGTCCCTTTCTCGGGTCATAAACTATCGTTGTCTAATATTTCATCCAAACCGGTTGAGAGGTTTAGGCGTGAGGAAGAGATAAACAGAACTACATTCGTATTAATAATAATAGTAGAAAAGCAGGGATCATTGTATATTACTTGTTATAAATATAATGTTAAGATATTATGTTCTGTATACGCAAGCCCAAATTTTAAGGTCGTTGGGTGGTTTTGTACCCTTAAGTTTAATAATTTCCCGACATAGTAGACTGAGGAGTTAATGGACAATATCAGCATTAAGGCTTCGCCCGTAGTTCGTATAACCTATAGCCTAAATAAATTTGCTATCTAAGATTGAAAGAATTTTACAAATCGGATCACTACGATATATCTGAGGTTAGCACGTTTTTAGGTCCCTAGGTTTTAAATATAAGATTTTAAATATAAATGTTTTACTATTTTACATTACATTTATTCATATATTTCTTATTTCCAGGTAATGTACTGCCCGCCGCCATATTCCGACGCAATGGCGCGTGCGCAGCCCACAAAGACAACACGCACCGGCAACGGGAACTCCTGTCACGATATCGTGTGAGAATCGTTACGCAGTCGTACGCACGTCGCTGAGCAGGCGACGATCGTGTGAACGCGTGCGGCTGTAGGATACGTCATATTGATTGATAATTCAAATTAGGAATCGCTCGTGGTTGGTTACTTGGAGTCGTTCGAAAATTACATAGCGCGCATGGAGTTTTGTATTTAAATTTTAAAAAGAAATAGTTCTATATTTAAATTTTAAAAATAAAATATCGAGCTAGTGTTTAAAAGTGGAATGTTTGTCTGCTTATTGCGTTCTTTTAAATATTAATTTGACATTAAATATTCGTCAATGTATATATATCACGTTATTTATTTTAAAAATTATGCATTTTTTATATGAACTGTTCTGGATAACAGGGCATTGCCTGTAGCCTATGTAAATAATGAATAACGCGATGGAATACAGCTTGTATACTATAACAGAGAGGAATTAGTAGGATCATCCAAGTATTAGTAAGTAGGAAGCTATAAACTTTGAACTAACAATAAACGAACTTTACTGGGATTATAGTTGCTATTGGTGTTCGACGAACTATGAAAATAATACAATTTAAGGAAAATATGTAATACTAGCTGCGCCTCGTGGTTTCACCCGCGTAAGTCCGTATCCCGTAGTTATACCTATATGTTATTCCAGTTGTCCAGCTGTCTACGTACCAAATTTCAGTGCAATCGGTTGAGTAGTTTTTGCGTGAAAGAACAACAAACACACATACATCCTTACAAACTTTCGCATTTATAATATTAGTAGGATATTAAATATCCATGGTATGGGACCTATTCTTAATTTTTTATGTATTTGATACTTGGTAGTATTTATAGATCTAGCCATTCTCGGCTGATATTTTTTCTCATAGCGGGCAACCGAGCATGTGTTTAAATTTATATCAGTTCAACTGTATTTGCGTGATGAGCAGACAAACATGCATTTCACGCTTTATAAATAATTAAGCAAGTTATCAAGAATAGCTCTAAGTAACCAATCGCTTAAATAGACTTTAAAATGTATTGGTTATAGTTTAAAAATATAACTTATAGTTATAATTCGATAAGAATGAGAATTATGTATTGAACATAGTTGAATTGTATATAAATATTTAGTATTAGATGTTTTTCAATGTAGATAACTCGTTTAAACGACTAGCTATGTAGGAAAGCTTGTAAATATTCTTTTATATAGATAGATAAACAATTTCTAGGTATATATAAGCTATTTATATGTATATAATTCACTGTTAATGATTAAAAATTAACTTCAATCCATATTTTGAGCCCAATATGGATTCTAGTTGATTTCTTTTGTATATATCTGTATGAGATTATATCGAATATGTTTTAGGTTATTGTGTAATGTAGTGATTATTTAATAATTAAGTTTAATGCATTAAATGCTGATGTATAAATACGTAGTTGGTTGGTATCGTATGAATTATTGTTAGATATAATCGCTTTGGGAGATCCAAATAAATTATATGTTTGAAATGTTGTTTTATTTATGTCACATATTAAAAGTTATACAAACATTGCTCTCATAGAATTCGGTGGCAAATCTCGACTCAGACTTTCCAATATCACATGAGATATTATATTTTAATACACAAGTGGTGTATTCACGAGGATATAATAACGAATTTATCTAATTTGCTTGCAATAATTAAACACAACGCGAAAAGCCGAATATTTTTTACAACGAACTAAAATTTAAGCCCTAAGTATACGTCAATCAAAATTGATACAGCAGTTTCAATATAAAAAACAGAACATGCATCTTTTGTCGTGTGACGTCACGTGAAACAATTATTTTCTGCACATATTGTCAACATACTCGTAGCTGCTTTTTGTATGTGGTAGTCGAGCACGCTTCGGCACGAATTGGGCCAGCTCGCACCGGGGAAGTACCACACCTCCACAGAAGACCGGCGTGAAATAGTATTCTGCTGTATTTCGTTCGGTGAGTGAGGGAGCCGGAGGCCCATATCCTTTTCCTTACCCTTCCCAGTCGTTTCCTTTATTCCTATCGCCAATCCTTTCTTAATCCCTTCCCAGAAAGTCGGCAATCCATTTGTAGAGGCGTAAGGTCTGCAATGGACCTTATGCCTCTCCAAATGTTCATGGGCGGTGGTAGCGCTTACCATCAGGCGTCCCACCAGCTCCATTGCCGACTGTAACATTAAAAAAAAAAGCTGTAAAAATTATGAAAGTATAATATAATTAATACATATAGCGGTCCCCTGGCTTCGCCCGTGGTACGTTTATAGCTTATATCACTCAGGGATCACGTACAAATCCATCGGTGAAAGAATTGTTTAAATCGAACACGTAGTTCATGAGATTAGCGGGATCAAACAAACTAACTATTCAGATTAGAATTCTTCTGAATTCCATAATAGGCTACCACTAGAAGGATGTTCGTGAGGTCGTGTTAAGGTCTTTTGAAAGGCTTTCTTGGGGGGTCACAAGCCCAACACGCAGAGACCCTTTGGGAATTTAATGTTTTTTGGGACACCAGCCGCAGCCTGCCCATAACTGCACTATAAAGACCCAGCCCTGAGAGGTCTGTGGCCGATGTTGACTATTGCAAATTATGGGATCTAAATAACTGGTCTAATGGAGGCGTTTGATGGACCGGGTAAGCCATGTATAGGAAACTAACTTTTCGACCGCGGCTCCGCCCGCGTAGAATTCGCTTATATCCCGCGACATGGTAAGGAGTATTTTCTTCGCATTAAAAAGTATGGTTTGTTCTTTCCCACGTTTAGTTCCATCTTCATACCAAGTTTCATCAAAATCGGTTTGACAATAACGAACTTTCATACAAACTTTCATCCCCTCTTTCAACCCTTTCTACCCTTTTTTCGCAATAAAAAGTATCCTATATCCTTTCCCAAGTTTAGTTCTATATTCGTGCTAAATTTTATCAAAATCGCTTCAGTGGTTTAGGCCTGAAAACGTAACAAACAAACAGACAGACTTACTTTCGAATTTATAATATTAATAGGGATATACATATATAAAAAATCTATGGCATCTGTCTAGCTAACTGGTAATGAAGTATAGTTGGGTAGATATCTGAAATCTTATCAAATAAAAGCCAAGTATCGGGGGCTGGATGTCGAGATGACGGCACGGGCGATTCATTTCCTACGTGCCGGTCTCTTTGGTCGTTAGTTTTAATGGTACGGCCACATCTGCAGCATTTTTTACTTTTATTCATTCGTTTTTTTGTTGGGAATTTTTTAAGGAATAGTAAATTTGCGGCGGGATTCGAACCCGCGAACCGTGGTAACGCCTGAACTCTTAAAAATTGTTTGCTATAACATTAAAAATAATAGAAATTGTCTTTGTTATCACCACGAGCTTAAGAAGCGATGTTTGGGATTACAAACACTGGATTTAAATTCAATTTCAATTAAAAATATCTGAATTGTAAATCCTTGAAGCAACACATCTGAAATAATAGCGCAAACAGTCTGCAGGTTTTCAAAAGGGCTTCTAAAAATCTACAACAGGATCTCACCTCTACATCCCCTTTTTCTACCAGAATAGTATTCAATCTCCACTTTATTAATTAAGGAATATAAAATATCCCAGCAAGTGTGGACGCACCCTAACAAATATCCGGAACACCGATTTTTCCTCTTTTTTCCAGTTTTACGGTTCGTAAGTGAGATTTACGGTTCCATCCAATGATGTACTTTGATATTGCATTTAACGCTCCTAAATCTTTTACAACTATACGAAAAAATACAATTGTAGTGTCTGTTTGTAATATTCTAATAACAATTTTTACATACCTTTATACGAATACACGGTATATTATTTATAGAAAAACTTTTGCACAATTTTTGTGCGTCTGTTTATTCCGGTTAATCTCCAATGGACGGATAAAATACTAGAATATAAATAAACATTTAAGAGAAACTAAATATGTATTTTAGTTTTAAAGCATTTAAATCTATACCAATACTAAAAAGAAGAAGAGTTTGTTTGTTTAAATGCACTTATCTCAGGAACTACTGGTCCGATTTGAAGAATTCTTTCAGTGTTAGATAGCCCATTTATTGAGAAACTTCTATTCTTTAAAAATTTATCTGAATCTAAATATTCAAACATAGCCGATATAAACATATTACCAAATGAAACGCCTCACTTCGATCTTGATGAATTATTCAACAGACTTTAATATTATACTCAATAAGCTGCGCTCCGCAGTTTCACCCGCGTAAGTCCGCATCCCGTAGGAATATCGGGTTAAAAAGGTGCCTATATGTTAATCCGGTTGTCCAGCTATCTACGTACCAAATTTCATTGCAATCGGTTCAGTAGTTTTTGCGTGAAAGAGCAAAAAACACACATACATCCTTACAAACTTTCGCATTTATAATATAGTAGGATAGAATAGGATAATTAATTTTATGAAAAAGGTCACCGTTTCTCCTGATGAAAACCCACGGAGCTAGTCACGAAACCAATTCGAATTGAGAACGTTCTTCGTTTTTGGCGACGTTGGTTAAAAACATATTTAACACAAAGTAAAGGAATATTAATTTATTCGATAAGATTCAGAATCCCTGCCATAGACTAATTGAAGCGATAAATCTATTTTAAGCACGCCTCATAGTTTATTATAATTTAAACATTAGATTATCAAACAGAATAATTAAGACAAAGACGATCGACAGTCTTTACCGTGGATTATAAACGATTTTAGTTCTAATTCAGAAACAAACTATTTGAGATTCTAAATGCCAACACAATTATTAGTAAATAACATTAAAATGTTATACCGACTCATACAAAAGCAGTCGGTATTCGAAAACAAAAGAAAACCAATGTATTATGGCTATGCAACTTCGTTCCAACATTCCATTGTATTAAAGATGGAATTATAAAAAGATAATTCGCTTACATTTTCAGATCACGAAATTATATAAAAGAATGGTAGCACTGAGCCAAATTTTATTCATTTAGGAACATCTAGTTAAAAACGTTCAAATAGTATATACTTATTCTAATATTTTTTCATTGTTTGTGCTTGCAGTTGAGTTTCATAAATACCATGAAGTTTGTACATACTTTAAGATTTTAATAGAAGGAAATGTAATATACTAGCTTAGGTAGGATAGAGTAGGTTGCAGAAAATATTTCTTCTAATGCATAGTTCTGAGGCAAATATACTTGTTGCGTACTAAGCTGGAGAAGAACAAATTTTAATCCCTATATTCCTACGGGATACGGACTTACGCGGGTGAAACCGCGGGGCGCAGCTAGACCTCTATAAGTGTACAATGTTAATTAAATCTGTCCATTTAAAGTGGAACAAAATCAAGTCGGAATAATTCGATAAAATACAAACATATAAAATGATGAAGCTAATAGAATCGTGTTAAAATTTTATTCATAAGAGACTCGTGTACAGCCCTGTCGCCAAGATTATGAAAGATATCATGTGTCGCCGTCAATAACTATTGTGACAAAGGTATTCATATCTTCTGGAGGTAGATTAGCCCTTGACGATATTAAAGATACCTTTTACCTTATTCTTTTATCTTCATAGAGGAAACAAGATATCGGACAAAGGGATTGTAACAATGGATGAAAATGTATTTGTGCTTAATATAATTATAGAAAAAGACAAATTTGGACAAGAGAGCAGACGTGTCTCATTTTAGGCACACATGAGAAGGTTGGTTCCGTTAGTTAGTTCACATCATCGCATTCAAACTAACAAACTCTTCAACTATTGGATGGATCTGCTACGCAGTTAGATAGCTTCTATGGAAACCAGCCACCGCAATCGGCTCTAAGAACCATAATAATGGCTCTTACTGAGTATGATTTGTTGTGACATTAACCGCCCAAACATTTGAGACGATATAAATTATTTCAGCATATTATTTCACTTGTGTACAGTATGTCCCGCCAATCTGCACTATGCTCAACGGTCTTCATAGCTTTTAATGCGCTTATTACGTAAAGAAATACTCCTAAAGTCGCTGCATTTTTTCGCATTAGATGAAATCTTAAACTCTATGTGTACACCCCTAACTTGCCCCCCGTCCACTTACGTTTAAGGCCATGTTTTCAAATGCAAAAGTCCATGTTAGCGAAGCGGTATTGCCAGACACAGATTAAAAAAAAATAAAAGATATTTTAAATTTTTTTTGTTTCTTTTTTTTATGTCATAGTCGGTAATACAGCTGTTGGGTCGCCTGATGGTATGCTACCACCTACCATGAACATTTGGAGAAACGTAAGGTCTGTTGTCTTACGCCTCTACAAATTGATTGCCGACTTCAAATTGGAAGGGCACGAAGTAATTAATGGCGAGAGGAATAGAGGAAAGGACTGAGAAGGCTTAGGAAAAAGGGCCTCCGGCTCGTTATTTGTTATTTAAGTATTTTTTATTAAATTACAAGCACCATTGAGTCCACCATCCGCGGGACACCCTGTATATGGATGAGAATAGATACTGTAAGGTGAATGTACATTTGAGATTTAATAGACTGTTTATATAAACATGGCGTTAACAGCATCTCGTAACAGCTGCTGTTTAAATACAGCACAATCTTTACCAATAAATATATTTGGCGCGTCTGTTTGTAACATTAAAATAACTTTTTACTATATATATATATATATGAACGTATAAACGGTACCGGTTCAATTTTTTTTTTTATTTGTCTGTCCGTTTGCTTGTACCGGCCAATCTCTCGAACGGTTGGATTGATTTTGAAGGGATTTTCACTGGCAGCTAGCTGTAATAAGTAATAACTTTTTATTCCAAAATTCCTACGGGAACAATGAGAGCTAAAAGCAAATTTCATTCATGTGGATAAAGCCGCGGCACGCAGCTAGTATGAATATAACTAGTATGAATAGTACTAATATTATAAATGCGAAAGTTTGTAAGGATGTGTGTGCGTTTGTTGTTCTTTCACGCAAACGCTATTGAACCGATTGCAATGAAATTTGGCACGTAGACAGCTGGACAACTGGAATAACATATAAGCAAATTTTAACCCGATATTCCTACGAGACTCGGACTTACGCGGCTGAAACCGCGGGGCGGAGCTAGAATAAATTAATTGTCTAACACATGGCTAAATTGTTAACTTTGATTATACGTTGTTTCGGTAATTAAGGATTTACATTTCATTTGAATTTATGTTCGTTTGAAACTCATCGGTTATATACACTAGCTGCGCCCCGCGGTTTCACCCGCGTGAGTCTGTATCCCGTAGAAATATCGTGATAAAAAGTTGCCTATGTGTTATTCCAGTTGTCCAGCGTAAGATCGATGGCAGTCTACGCCTCCACAAATGAATTTTTTTTTTTTATAATTGATAGGCAGACGTTTGACCACAATCCCACCTGATGGGAAGTGGAGATGTGGTCTACGTGGGTGCACGTCTACCTAGAAGGTGACTATTCACCCTGGTTTTGAAGAGCTCCAGGTTGTATTGGTTAGGAAAAATAGTGGCGGGGAGGGAATTCCATTCCTTAGCTGTATTCATGATGAAGGAAGACTCGACATTGCCGACAGATTCGAAAGGAATTAAGAAAATATTGACGAGGGGAATAAAGGAAAGGACGGGAAAGGTAAAGGAAAAGGATATACGCGTCCGGTTCCTCCGCTCCCTCCACGAAACACAGCAGTGTGCTATTTCACGCCGGTCTTCCAAAACATACTGCAGTAGTAGCATAATCTCGACACAAATGCAGCGGTGTACGCAATGCGCTGAAATTTGTGAGGCCGAGTAAAAAATTTGAATGTAAACATTTGCTTTATACAATAATCAAGTGTTTTTACAAATCTTGTTAGAAATTTATAGCTAGCTTTTATTTTGACCCCGCAGCTTCGGCCGTGTGGCCGAAATGAGTTTTTATGGTACAATTTCATTCCCTTGGGGGTAGAATTTATAAAAATCCTTTCTTAGCGGATGACTACGTCATATCTATCTGCATGCCAAATTTCAGCCCGATCCATCTATTGTTTTGGGCTATTAATAGATCACTATGTTAGTTTGAGTTACATATATTTAGGAGACTAGGGTCCCGGCTCGCAAAGTATCCCTGTATCAAATGTCATCCGAATCGGCACAGGAGTTCCTGAGATTAACACGTTCAAATGTCCAAACAAACAAACTCACGCTTTATATATTACTATAATTGTATCTGTGTGTATATTAGGCATTCAATCTTAACATGTGCAATAATAATTATGTAGTAATACATATACATTATCAATTGTCCGTCCAACAGTTTTAATAAGTGAATAAAAAATAAAAATTGAAGATTCATAAACATGTTTTTTGATAAAATGGTGATGCGAAATGAACGAGTTTTCATCCAACTTAGAAAATTAATTTAATTTTTTATGTATGTTACTCATAACTTTTTAAACCTATTTTTCATTTCTCTTTTTTATTTAGAAAACTGATGCTCTCCATGTGGACCCATTTGTTCCGTCGTTCGTTTTAGGACGTCCACTGTTGGACATAGGCCTCCCCCAGAGAAAACGACTGATCATCAGTGGCCTGAATCCACAAGCTTCCTGCCGCTTTAATCAGGTCGTCCGTCCATCTTGTTGTTGGTGTCCCATAAGGTCTATTTCTGACAATTTCACATGTATACTAACTCTAACAGAAGCAGACCCATCAAATGCAGTTCTATAAACAGCATATGGTATTAACATGTGTAATGATGCATTCAGTATTTAACAGTTATCTAATGTGTGCCAGTGAATCGTTTAGTGACGTGATTGTTTCAGCCACTAGTGCTGTAGCTGAATTGATAAGAATGTATCGATAAATTAATAGAAAAAGATACACGCATTGCATTGAAAGAAAATACTGTACTACTCAGATGTTAAACACATTAATAAGAGGAAGAGATTATAGATCTGTCTATTTTAGAAGTCATTCAAAACACTAGCTGGTGCCCGCTGTTTGGTTCGAGTGAACTATGAATGGTGGTGGTGGTGGAACATGAATACTAATAATAATGATAACTAAAAAATGAATGAAAAAGTAATACATTTTTTCTTGTATTTCCGCTGCGAAGCCCAAAAGTAGTTTTTGGGATTTTTCCTTTAGGAGCCAATATATACAGATCAGAATCTCTACTGACTTTAAAGAGGCATTAAGTTGACCATGAGCAAAACAGCTGGTTGTTAGGTCAACACCAGAGGAAGAGTCTAAGAGTCTTTTTTTAGTTGGGATATCTTGCATAGATACTGTCCCCAACTGTGTTCCTTCGAGCCGCTTTAGAGAAGTGGCCACGGGAGCTGGTTATAATTCGTACGCGACAGGAAGAGACTACCCTGTGACTTGTTTTTCGGTTTTCATAAGAAACTGTGTTCGCATGCATGCGGTATGCACGGTATGAACTGGCATCACACCGCAATATTTTCATATAATTTTAAAAATAGTTTATATAAGTTCCATAATATAACTTCACACAAACAAATAAACAAATGAATTTGTCGCACCCTTATTTTATGTTCATATTAGAAATGCATATGAAAGTACGTTCCGTTTAGTTATCAATTCATTCTGTATGTTTATCTTTCCCCCTTTAAGAATGTCTCTTCGAATGTAACGATTTCGATATGACAAATGTCAAAACTTATGAAATCAGTTACGTTGTTTTGCAATAATTTACCGTTACGGTCATTATGACCGCGGTATCACACAATACGCAATTAATTCGCACAAAAGAAATCCAATGACTAACACGGATGCACGTGGGCGAAGTTCACTTATCATTAACGTAGCGCTAAGAAATACAGCATATTTCCATCGTATGTTTAAAATTGGCGTTTGTATCAAAGCACTCAGGTGCAATGGACGTCCATTTCTTTGAAGCACCGAATCCGATGAAAGACATCTTTAGTACATTGGCAGTTCGTGGTTTATATTACAGAACAATCTAACACAGCCCCTTGTTCTGTTTGAGAATTATCAGTACATACGTGTACGCGTTTACTTCTGGTATATATTTTTCGTGCTGATTCGGATTATATATAGTATTATATAGTACTCTTATGTCCAACGCGTAAGTATAAATCATTATCGCTAATCAATTAAGCTAGTACTCCAAGAGTTCTTTTTCGATATGTCTTTGAAATTGAGGTTCCAACTTGTGGGACCGCTTCTAAAGGACATAATTATAATAAATAACATAATTAGAATAAAATAAGAAAACAATATTTTAAAAATACCTATACTAATATTATAAAGCTGAAGAGTTCGTTTGTTTGTGTGTTCGAACGCACTAATCTCAGGAGCCACTGGTCCGATTTGAAAAATTCTTTAAGTGTTAGATAGCTCATTTATTGAGGAAGGCTATAGGCTATATATGTACTACGGCCGAAGCAGGGTTACTTATAGGAGTAGATATATAGCCTATACGTAACTCTGCCTTTTTTGTAAACCACTGGAGTGATTAAGCTTAAATTTTGTACAAAGATAGTTTAAGTACCGAGCTAAACAAATAATAGTTTTCATCTCGGTAACTCCATGGGAGCAGGATAAAACATGCGAATAAAACCCCGGGACCGTCTATATTTTCCGTATCGCGTGGGCAAAGCGGTGGGCGGAAAGCTAGTGTTAAATAAAACAATATCAAAGAGTTTCCACTTATATATTACTTGTATTACTGTTTTTTTTTTGAACGCCATTTGCCAACCCGCATTTGACCAGCGTGGTAAATGTTCAAAAGAAGATATGACGATTCAAAATTGCTCCTATAAGAAGTCTATCTGAATATATAAGTTTTGAGTTTGTTTGTGAATGAATAAACTGAGTTTGTTTATGGACGGTGCTGACTGCTCACCATCTGTCCTTCCACCATTACCAACTCTCATATCTTTTGTAAGAGTAGACTAGTAACTAAGAAGGTCCAACCTCGACTACATGACTCGACTAACTTTGCCGTGTTCAGGATACAACAGTAATCTGTCAATCCCCTCATCACAACTACGTGGTTTCCCTTTAAAGCTCGCATTTTTCCGTAAACACGCCGTACGCAGGTCGCGCGTGCCTGGAATCAGCTTGGTGATGTGACTTGAAAATAACATTAACATAAATTTACTTCGATGTTGACGTGATAAATTTTAAAGCGACGAAACAAAAATCATAATAGAAAATCTAGACATTTCATACAATATGGAACCTAGACTCCCAACTCCCACAACACCTACTCCACAGCATTTGACGTGTTTCAGAAGTCTGCTTCGTCCCGATACAGTACCTAGAAAGTTCAAAATCTGAGTTGTAATAAAATTGGTACATGTTGACTTGTGCTATCAAAAATTCTGCAACGTAATTTAATTCTATAATATTTAATTAGCTGTGACCCGCGGTTGAAATCGCGTAAGTCCGTATCCCGTAAGAATATCGGTATAAAAAGTGCCTATGTGTTATTTCAGTTGTCCAGCTATCTACGAAGCAAAATAGTATTATTATTCACCAATAGATGTCAGGGAAAAAAAACACGAATAAAACACGAACATGACATTTTCTAAAAAAAAATCCTAGCTAGATCGATTTATCGCCCCCGAAACCCCCTATATACTAAATTTCATGAAAATCATTGGAGCCGATTCCGAGATTCCAATTATATATATATATACAAGAATTGCTCGTTTAAAGGTATAAAATTATTAATACTTGGAATAAATTCGACTACACATTTTTAGTATTTGGTACCTCATAACATTTTGATGATTGTTTTTTATTTATCTGAAAGCTGGTGCTACCAGAGAGATTCCATTAAAATTCATTCTAGATCTAACAATTTGAAGGCGATTTGGTATTTTTTTATATCTTTTTCAAATTCGAATTTGAAACAAATAACATATCAAACAAACAAATACAACGAAACGTAGGTTAAGACCAGTTTTTAGAATTAAGGTCGAATTTTGTCCACCTAGTGATCCCTGTATTAAATATTCAGCTATAGTTTATGAAGAAAAGTCCAAAGTTATACGTAAATTGATAAAACTTCCCCACGTAAAGACAACTTGACAGGTTTCAGAAACTGCGACATTGTCAGTGAAAACACAAGACTTCCGAGAATTCTGAGTTTATGTGGAAAATATCTGGACAAAAGCTTCTATGGAAAAAATAGAAAACAATTGCATAAGTATTTCAAGATAACAATAGAAATTAATGTTAATGAATTCAAAGACAGTAAATATTTAAATTAAAGCAATAGTTATATGCTGTGTAAAAATCAGAATTCATCTTTTTCCGTTTTAAATATCATTCGCTCGGAAAATGACTTATCATCAGTAGGGTGAAGCAAAATTCTATATTTATTCCTTTAAAATTTTAATCACGAAGCTATTTATATTAAATTTGCAATTGCATCAAAGGACTCGAAGCTACAACTATTTGACACCCTTAAAACATTATCCTCATTACACCAGTCGGGCAATATTCCAATACAAAAATAACCAAACGCACACAGATGTAATCTCTTAAAAATATGAAATACACTAATTGAATACAGCAATTTATAACTATTTGTACTGACGTATTCGTTTGAAATTATTTATTTATCTTCCGACGGGATTAGAATTCAGTTTGACGTGTTTATGTTATACGCAATCTGTGTATAAAAGGTTTGAACTATTTATAATCTACTGATTGACACAACGGTACGGAATTGTCTCATGTATGATGAATAAAAAGCATTGAAACATGGTGTTTCGTTCTTTGTCGTTTAAAGTCGTTATGTAAGTAGCAGTAGGCGCAGTTAGTGCTTTATAAATGAGAAATTTTGAAAGAATAGAATACATTTTTGCCGAGAGGCTAGGCGTTGCTACGGTTTGGCATAAAACGCGGGTTCGAATCCCGGCTCGTGATCAATTTTTTTCTATTCTTTCAAAATTTCTAACTTATTTAAATGTATCTTCGTTTTCTTGCTAAGTGCTATTCAAAAGGCGCATTGTTTTAACTGTAAGTACAACGAAGGACTCTGAATAAAATAAATAATTGCAATTAGGAAACGCTACATCAATTTTCAGACCACCACAAGCAAATTTATTCCCAACAAAATAACAGCATACAGTTCCACTCCACATAGCACTAAATTGTTGCAAACCCACTGAACATAACGTTATCATAAAGTAATCGAAAATGGCTGGCGCGTATTTATTTTTCCAGCTTATTTAACGTACAGAGTAAACGGCCGCTCCATCTATATGGGGTTTATTTAACATTTCCACTCAAATTATGTTTCCGTGATGCGTTGGATTCACGCGGCCATTTTTAGAGGCGATAACTTCATCCGACTGAAGTTGAAGGTATCGGTTACATTGTGTTAACAGTACTATATATAGCCAATATAAAGCGAATGAAGATAAAAATAGTCCAAATCTAGTAAATAAAGATCTTAGTTCAAGCGGGCAACCGAGCTGGTGGTTCGCCTGATGGTAAACGATCACCACCGCCCATGAACATTCGCAGAGGTAGTGCATATGCGAATGCGCTGTCCACTTTTATGGGGGAAGCGATAAAGGATTGACGACTGGAAAGGGTGAGGAATTGAAGGGTAGGACGAAAATAATCAGTTCACCCAGTCGAAAGTTCAGAGGTAACAAATCAAAAAAAAAGTACAGTCGAAATAAGAAACTCCTCCTTTTTTGAGGTCGGTTGAAAATACATCGACAAGACGTTGACGAAGACGTTATCTACACTAATATTATAAAGCTGAAGAGTTGTTTTGTTTGTTTGTTTGAACGCACTAATCTGGATCAGGATGTGACGATTAGATATGACGATTTGGAAAATTCTTTCAGTGTTAGATAGCCCATTTATTGAGGAAGGCTATAGGCTATATATACACCATGGGCGAAGCCGGGGCGGACCGCTAATCTTATATATAAAAATCAATTGCTGTTCGTTAGTCTCGCTACAACTCTAGAATGGCTGGTCTGATTTTTATAATCATGTTTTTGGTGCATTCTGAATAGTACAGGGAAGGTTTAAAAGGTAATTAATAATATAGACGCGGGGGAAACCGCGGGCGGGAAGCTAGTGTATAATAAATATGAAGGAAAGGTTAAATTGTAAGAACCTTTTTATATTTAAGTGTTTCCTTATTAAATGAATACTTAAAACATCTTCTTTGCAACATGTTTCGTCGTCGTAGTAACAAAAAATGTTCCATGGTTTCAATTTTATTATCTTATTGTCCTTATGACTTCAAGAACGGACTATTATAATAATTATAATACTTGATACTAGCTGTGGCTTTACCTAGATTAAAAAAAATAATACAGCTGAGTCCATGATGTTTTCATACATCCTTTTATAATCGGAACATAATTATTAAAACGTTTCCACTACCTAATTGAGTTAATAGTCATTTGTAAACAAATAATCATTAGAGAAAATCTGATTTCCCATAGCAATATCGGTTTAGAGAACTTACTAATCTTCTTTAAGGATCGCAAACAAATATTTTGATACGAAAAATATCTAATGCTTGGAATTTTCTAATAATACGCACTTGAGTATAAAAAGTCCAATTCCCGCCACGTGGAAGGCAATACGCGTTAGATTTATAAATACGTTTTTATTTACAGTCCTTCAAAGCTTATTGAGAATCTACTGAGAGGCTTTCTGAATGGCATTCTGTTTAAATGAGTTTAATAATAGCTTGCTTGGAATAGAACGCTCAGAATGTAAGCCATGCTGATAGCTAAAGAATTATTTAAATTGAAATAATACGTCTCTTATAACCTTGAACTATGAAACAGTATTTTTATATATTTGTACTAATAAATATAAAAAAATAGTTCAAATGAATGAACGACTTTTTAATTATATTCATAATTTTCAAGTTTGAGTCTTTCGACATTACATTGTTATTCTTATCAATGTGTATTCAACCACTAAGACTCCGCCATCTTCGCCGTCTGTCTGTATGTCTGTCTGTATTTACATCCAACATCTGTCACTTATGAATTATGTAGAATTGTTTAATTTCCGATGACACGGTTGTATTTCTCTTCAAATAAAAAAAACAAATTAAAATTATGATTATATGAAAAGCTTAATAAATAAATAAAAGAACCTTCTGATAATTAAATCCATTTTCGTGAAAGAATATACTTTATTTGAAACAAAGAAAATCTTTAACTATATGGATTTTATATTATTTACACTAGTATACAAAAAATCTTATCGTTTTGTTGACATTTTAACTAGAAGATAAGACACCGAAACCTCCTGATAATACCTAGTACATTGAATGTACTTTAACCAGGACATTGCGACTGATTTATCAAGACAGCTAGATCGAATTGTCTCCAGCAAATAGACAAGACAATGAAATTAAATAGTTTCCTTTGACTAAATGCTTGGCTTAATCGACAAAGATCCAAGTTAAAGGCATTGTTGATAACTGCCGTCATTTAATTTATTCATTTTGAACAATGCATAATATATACAACAAGTTAAATTAGATAATTCTTTAAATATATAAACTACAAATACATGTAACAAAAATGCGTTGTGTTTTTTTGAACGAATTACATTAAACTAGCTGCGCCCCGCGGTTTCACACGCGTAAATCCGTATCCTGTAAGAATATCGGGATAAAAAGTTGCCTATATGTTATTCCAGTTGTCCAGCTGTCTACGTACCTAATTTCATTGCAATCGGTTCAGTAGTATTTGCGTGAAAGAGCAACAAACACACACACATCCTTACAAACTTTCGCATTTATATATAGTTGCATTTTTATATTAGTAGGATAAAGTAGGATTATAGTAGGAAGTAGGGTTGTGAATTTAAAAAACGCCGTCTCGTTGTTCTCACGTTGAGATCTAACACCAACATAAAAAGCTGCGAAATTACAAGAACTAAGTACTAGTCATAACAATAATAAAAAACAATATTCCAAAACAAAATATTTTATATAATAAGATACAAAAACAGAAAAAATAGCAAGGGAATTACAAAATTTGTGACGCCCTACTGCGTGACACTAGATTTCCGTATCTATGTAAATTGGTACGTCATCGCATAACAAAGAGATCCTGGTTCTGAACCTTTTTTTTTTTAGTGAAAAATTCTTGCATAATATACCCACGGCTCCCGGTGAAGGAGCAGTGGGTTATGTTAGACTCCTACCGACGTAGCCCACAGTATTATGACGCTACTTTAGGCGGGATTGCGGGCCATATTGTAATCTACCGCGTGTTCTCTGTACTGTACAACTCGACCAGCAGTTGTCTATTTCCAGGCCTTATTGCCCACCATGAGACGGCGCAAGCTGGAACATCTGGAATGTGGTTGTTGCAGGTAAATGCAGTATTATATACCAATGATAGACAGTGAATCTTGTTCTAAAAATAGATTCAACATCTCATATTACCTATTCTTGTATGTATTTACACCTAAAAGTCACATGATCTGGTGATTGTATGCAATAAACGTGAACTAGAAACTTTAATATCAAATTACACGTAACACGAGGAAATTATTTCCCATGCAATTTTATCACCATTGACCATAGACAGATAAATGTTAACCAAACGCCGGATAGACGAAATATTTCACTAGAAATCTAAAATTAAAATACACTGCAGACACCTCACTTATCATAATTGGAGAATGATTGATGGTGTAATTTTTCCGGGAGATATATTTTTTCTAACCGAATTTTAATATAAATGACATCCCTGTGCCACTGGACGGAGGGAATTTCTGCAAAACAACATGAAAGGACTATTTTGTTGAGAAATCTCAACCAAGCTGTTTACTACACAATTTTTCTGACTAAATTTTAGATCTGGTATAGAAAGCCGCAATGTATAAATCGCCGTTAGTTTGCAAAATCAGTGTATAACCTAACTAGCGATATTATTCTGTTGACAAATTGTGATCAGTTGCAATTTAAAGCATTTTTTAGTTAGACTATCATCCGATATACATATCAGTTACAGTATAGAGTTTCTTGCTGGCTCTTCTCTGTAGAAACTGCTTACCGGTGGTAAATGTTCAAACTATGTTATAACGATTCAGAAGTGCTTCTATAAGCTTGAATAAATAAATGTTCGAGTTTGAGTTATGTATTCCCGTTTCAAATGTATCTTTGTATTAAAACCTCATTTCTATCTCGAATACCAAAGACGTATCTTTGACACTTTTCAAGAATACTCTGAAAGAGGTTTTATATTATTGAAAGAAGTTTGAAGTGCTACATTTCAACGGTATTCAATACAAAGATAAGAATCTCTGTAAGTTGTAAAAATTCAGGTCTATTTATAATAGGAAGACAAACAAGCAATTGCTTTGTAGCATTCGAGGATACTTCAACGAGAATTCGGAGTAGTGCTTTCTGACCCGATGGTATCTAATGGCTATTGCTTTATATAAAGAAAATTAAAACAAGAACGGTTGTTTCAATTATTGCTGAGTATAATATGTAATTTCCGAGAAAATAAAATGCAACGGAGGCCAATGGACAAACGGAACGCGTTCTATTTATATAATAATACAATAATTGAAATAATGTATCATGCTGGTTTATTCTTAATCATCACGTGGCGTGGAGTGTCCCTTAGGCACATGAACCCGAAGGAGTAGAAAAAAATTGATTGCTCAGGCATCATCACGGGTGCCCGAAAGACTAGACGCTACGCTCGCTACGGTTCGGCGAAATTACGCGGGTTCCCGCCTCGTGATCTATTTTTTCTTTCAATTTAGAGTTAAAATCAGCCAGCCAAAGACAAACAATAGAGTTATGGATTATTAATATCTTTAATAAGATTCAATGGCTTAAATAACATTTAAAGATTACACTTGAATGAATCTGATATTCTCATAGGAGTATTTAATATTAAACTTTAATTTATAATCATATCTAACCCTCGAAATGAACACCTAATCAAAACACACAAATCTCTTTGACCCTTATTACATTAAGCTGTGAATTATATAAAGTGCTTTGTCTGGTTATATACAATCTAGATACAGATAACTGTATTTAAGTGAAATATTAATAATACTGTAATAATAATTAGTGATTAGTTGTCTTTATCAATCAGTCATTATTTTAACGGTTTGTTTTATCAAATTAATAAAAATTTTAAATACTCAACGCAATCAATAAAAATCTATTTTATTTAAATTAGTACTAATTTGAATGTTTTGATACCCAAATTAGAAAAACAAAAATACCTACATTTACTAGTCTCTCCTATTCATTCATACTAAAAGAAATCTTCACTATGAATACTATATACGCATATCAAAACACTCCTTTTCGCAAGTCGGTTAAACTGTTCCAGAATGTCCAATAACCTCGTGACGGACACTTTTACCGCATACCATGATCCAATAGAGTTCTCATTAAACCTCCATCGCGAGGGTACCCTCGAGAAATCTACTGGCATTCTGCACACGATGCAATTATTGGATAACATCCATATATTTGCGGCTCCAGCTTTATAACAAAATGGCAATTGTAATAAATAATTAATTAAAAGTTTAAATGATTAAATCTAGATCGCGTTGAGGGCAAAATTTCTTATTTTCCAAATAAAAATATATCTTTTACGATGTAAAGGTTACATTTTAATGCATGTATAGTCAAACGAAATTAATAACAGGACAGTTGTTAGTGGACAATTAATTGAAATTCTGTTTTATTGAACTTGTTATGTATATATCATAAGAAAGAGTACCTCCGAATCGAGAGGATTTTAAAAAATGACTATTCACTATTCATAAACAATTGCAAAAGTTTACTTCAAATAGAACTGTTTACGTTTTGAGCTTAACATAAGTTACGCCAACGGAACCCTAATGTAACGCTGAGTCGACGGTTCGCACGGAAACGTATATTGCTGTAGCGAATTCCTTTGGCGCAACGTAATTTTAAGTTTTCATGTTAAATTAGTTTGGTATTGTATTTATGACTTTTTAGCACTTGCATCAAGACATATTGTAATCATTATAATTAAAGTATTTTTATAAGTAAAATTCGACTTTTTTTTTGGGTCTCCGGCTGTGTGAAACATAATTCATAATTCACTGATATGTCTCATGTTGATATAAACGAACCGTTATCATAACGAACACAATATTTTGTGTTTGTTATAAATCAAAAAGTGGGTGTTAAATATCAGTATGATATAATAAAGGTATAACAATGCACTGCAATTCTAACAACTTATTGATGCAGTCAGTTGAACAAATCATACCAGTCCCAAAGACCATTATCAAAGTGGAGGTGGTTGGGCCGAACATTGAGTAATTCCACTTTTTATTGGATTTGATAGCTAAACGAGTTTTGAAAAGCTATCTATATCCTACTAATATTATAAATGAGAAAGTTTGTAAGGATGTGTGTGCGTTTGTTGCTCTTTCACGCAAAAACTACTGAACCAATTGGAATGAATGAATAGCAAGGACAACAGGACAAGTGGAATAATATATAGGTATAGGCAACTTTTTATCCCGAGATTCCTAAGGAATACGGCCTTACACGGGTGAAACCGCGGGGCGCAGCTAGTTATTCATACAACAGAATCTTAAAACACAATTAATATGCAGCATATTTTTAAAATTCATTACCAATTGTAATAAACCATGCACTATTTCGCTAGTAACAAGAATAAAATACAATACAATAAAGGGAATGTCCGTCCCAAAT
Source organism: Zerene cesonia (assembly GCF_012273895.1). Lineage (NCBI taxonomy): Eukaryota > Metazoa > Arthropoda > Insecta > Lepidoptera > Pieridae > Zerene > Zerene cesonia. The sequence goes on along the minus strand of NC_052116.1, from coordinate 426,817 downwards.
GTTTCAGCTCTTGGGAATGTACTGATTCTGAAAAAGCAACATTTATTTTCGATAAATTTCACGGTTTCATCCATGTGGAATCTCTCTGTGGAATGATGTTTGCATCCGCTGAAATCTCTATATTAAATGCCATTTATCCAGCGGCTTGTAATGTAACTGTATGCAATTTTAAACCCAATGGTTTGTATTACAAAAGGACGCTAAAAGTGATACTTCTAAAGCTAGGTTCAGCATATCCCACTGTTTGTTTACTTTCTTAACTTGACTGCTTCGATATTCCGTGTCTCCTAGTGAGGTATGGGGAAGGTGATATTCATCTATTTCACAGCCGGAAGCCTTCTTTCCAGTCGTCAATCCTTTCCTTACCCCTTAAAAGCGGGTAGCGCATCCGCAGTGGCCCTACTTCTGTAAATATTCTTGGGCGCTGGTGATCGCGTATACTCAGCCGCCCGCTCTGACATAAACAAAGTTAAAAAACACCAGCTCCAGTCGGATCGTAAAAGCCCAACACTACCAAATCAATATTAATATCCACATAAACCAAATATTCATATTCCGTGACCTGTTTATTAAACGACCGAAACATTAATTTAACATTGGGATTATGGAAGGTTGGATAATCGTGTCAATAATGAGGTATTATAGAGGCGAGTAGGGAGCTTACAACGCGTGGAGGGCAGTTATCCAATTTGCATGAACGGACTTATATCACGATATTATAGTACCAGAATTTCTTAATTAAAGTATTAGTTCAGAGAGCCTACTATAGCATTTATGAATATATGGAAGGCTGGCTGCGCCCCGCGTTGCCTATATGTAATTATCTATTTGTTCAGCTATCTACGTACCAAATTTCATTGCAATCGGTTCAGTAGTTTTTGCGTGAAAGAGCAACAAACACACACACATTATTACAAACTTTCGCATTAGTAGGATATTAGTAGGATTAGTAGGATGACAATCCATGGAATGTTCACGCTTAAGAACCACAGGTCAGTTCATTGGCATCATTGTTATGTATATGTTACATATTATGTAGAACTTAAATGTAAAACTGATTTTATTTGAAAAGAGCAACTACAATGTTTCTTGCCGGGTCTTCTCTGTGGAAACTGATTTCACAACCGCTGGTAAATGTTATAACTGTGTAATATGACGATTTAAAAGTGCTTCTATTGAATAAATAAATGTTTGAGTTTGAGTTTAAAGTCTTTTACTCGTGTATTTAAGGGAAATTCTTGTGCCCAAATTTGAGTCAGTAAATGATAATTAATATGGTTTATGTCAACGATTTCAAAACGCATCTAATTTTCTCGCGAATACCTGCGAGCGAAGCCCTGGGTTTAAACGAGTACTTTATACACTCTAAATTCATATCCTTCGTACTCAGCTGGTTGTATAACGCCAAATACACCATATTTTACACATTTATAATAAAACTTGCCATTGTCTTCCAGCTTTATGACCACACTCGTAATTCTAATAGTTCAATCCATATTTATACGGTACGACTTTTATCGTAAGCGATAAAACTCGTAACGTATCTAATAAATGGAGCTTGAAGTTTCGAGAAAATTCCTTTTATTCGCCTGACCATAATCGCCTTTAAGAGCCGCTTTGAAAATATTTGTGATTTTCTAATAACATTATTGGATAATGAGATTATTTTACGAGCATTTACAAAGTCACTTACGTTAAATTTTTAGTTTTATAGCATTGAAATGCTTTATAAATGAAAAATTTTGAAAGAATAGAAAAAATTTGATCACGAGTCACCAGGGGATCACGGGTGGCCCAGAGACTAGGCGTTGCTACGATTTGGCAAAAAACGCGGGTTCGAATCCCGCCTCGTGATAATTTTTTTTTCTATTCTATCAAAATTTCTCAAGTCACTTACACTTAACTACTGCTCCAATTGTCAGACAGCATGAGGAAATGACATTATATTCTATTATATTCCTCATTATTCAACTCCTTTTTTCCTTTCCTTCCTCATTCCTCTATAATCTGCATTTTTAACAACAGATTCTGTCAACTTGTACTTAGCATGCTTTGTAAGTATGGCTCACCTGACCATGAGGTTTGAGGTGTATTTATATTTATATAAGGTGTATTTTTTTTTTAATGTCACAGTCGGCGATGATGCTGGTGGGACGCCTAGTGTACGTTATAGCAATGAGAATGTATAATCTGATGACGATAATTATAATATAATAGTATGAAGCAAATTCGCTTTCCGCGACTCTATGTGTGTATGTATGTATGCTTTTATTTTAAAATCTACACGACGGATATTGATGGGGTTTCTTTCAATAGATAGAGTGATTCAAGATGAAGTCTCATTTATCTTAAACTACTCCGAATTTGCGGGCAAATGCCAGTAATAAACCGATTATCGTGTAGGTACGTTAAGTCGTACCCTCTAAACGACGTCAGTTATTTGCAGTATTTTATGCGTTGATAGAAGTCTAACGTTCGAACATAAATATAAAATGTAGTTTGGGTAATGGAGCTGTTATCTCCGGAGAACTCATCTTATTATCGGTCATCTTCTTTTCTCGTTTTCTCTGGTTATAAAACTGCTTATTTTAAGAAGTGACGTGCGTGAGTGGCCGTTGTTTGTTCAGAGTCACGTGAAACCTTTATTTTATAGATTGGTCTGGATGTTTACGTTAGAAACAATGTTATGCGAAGATTAGAATATACATACCTTCATCTTAGGTTTTAGGTCATATGAGGTTCTAGTCAGTATTATTGATATCGTAACAGTTTAGATCCAGTCAGAAGTCATTAATTAGACAAATTTCTGTCTGATTGGTCGGAAAAGGTTAAAATAATCTCGTACAGAGAATCCTATCTTACTATTATTATAAATGCAAGCGTTTGTAAGGATGTGTGTGTGTTTGTTGCTCTCTCACGCAAAAAGTACTGAACCGATTGCAATGAAATTTGGTACGTAGACAGCTGGACAACTGGAATAACTTATAGGCAACTTTTTATCCCGATATTCCTACGGGATACGGACTTGCTTTTACGGGCGCAGCTAGTTGTGTACACGAAATTTCATGTTTTTTCCAAAAGATTTAAAGCGATGGTGTATCTATACATTTAGTAAATTTTTCACAGTACAAATTTAAATCAATAAAATATGTACTAGCTTTACCCCGCGGCTATGCATGCGTTACAATTGGAGTAGTTTAATAGATGTTATTACACATATTATAAACCTTCATCTTGAATTAGTCGATCTATTAAAAAAAATCCATCAGAACCCTTTGCGCAGTTTTAAACATTTAAGTAAACATAGAGACACAAAGAAAGCGAATCGTTTCACACTGTGTAGTGTTAAAAAAATGAATTACCTATATTTTTGATAATTTGATAAAAATGGAGTATCCATTTGGGACACTGAGTTACACAAAACACAGCGAGACCAAAAGAATACGGGCCATTAAATAAAAGAGCGGTGGGGTCCGGACGGGGACACGATTAGGGCCCATCCGTTGAGGGCCCTAAAAATTTAGATACCTTTTATGTTTGCGATAATTCCTTGGGACGTTGGACGAATGGTTGAAACATTTCACGTTGTTAATATGGTTTTTAGTTTATATTATTTGATTTTTTTTTCATTCTTTATCGTACATTTATAAAATGCTGGCTGCGCCCCGCGGTTTCACCCGCGTAAGTCCATATCCCGTAGGAAAAAAAGTTGCCTATTTATTATTCCAGTTGTCCAGCTGTCTACGTACCAAGTTTCATTGTAATCGGTTCAGCAGTTTTTGCGTGAAAGAGCAACAAACGCACACACATCCTTACAAACTTTCGCATTTATAATATTAGTAGGATTAGTAGGATAGGATGTTTAGCAGTAAAATATTTCAAACACAAACGACGGCAGTTAAACACGCTTAATAAATTATTTTCTCAGTCAAAAGTGGTTTTGACGGAGCATGAGTTTTGACTTGATAACATTTACTAGCATTATAAATATAAAATGTATGTCTGTTTAATTTTAATTTTTAGTTTTATAGCATTGAAATGCTTTATAAATGAGAAGAGAAGAATAAATGAGAAATTTTGAAAGAATAGAAAAAATTTGATCACGACGCAGGATTCGAATCTGCGTTTCTTGCCTAACCGTAGCAACGCCTAGCCTCTCGGCCACCCGTGATCCTGCCACAGTAATCGAATTTCTTCTACACTTTCGGTTTCATGTGCCTAAGGGGCACCCCACGCCATCTATTGAGATGATTAAGAACCATCACAACCAATCATCATCATCACTGTTTAACTTTTTTTTTCTTTAAGTTTTTCTTATTTATCTTCTTTATGTCTTTTAGTTCAACTCTTTTATTATATTTATGGGTATTTATTTCTTGTATTTGCACTTTCCAATCTTTCATTTTCCTATACCAAAGGTTGTCTGGAAGAAATCGCTTCAAAACGATAAAGCCGCCAATTGTACGAATAATATTTTTGGGTTTATGTATTTTTATTTCTATTTATGCAATGTAAAATAAAGAGTTTAAATGTTACTTCTAAATACCAAAACCTATATTCTTCATATAGAGGTTAAAATGCTTTCCGTAGCGTTAACCCACGGCGTTAACACCTTATACAAAAGTTGATTCACTCAAGAGATTCCCTTTGATAACTCTATGATTATAAGATAATTAATGCGATATTGTTTAAAGCTCTTTAGCTTGGTTTTGTGTAGTGAAATGTATTCATACATGCTTCAAATAGACCAGGGGATTGTTGTTAGTTTCCAGTAGATACGAGAGACTCAAAAAAAAATACAGTGGTAACAAGTACATATTTATCCCAGATTGTATTATTCTCTTTAACTATGTTATCTTATGTTAAAGATGATTAGGGTCAATCTTATGACAGTTCAAAAGTGCTTCTTCTGAATAAATAAATGTTTGAGTTTGAGTTTGAGATTGAGTTTGAGGTTGAGTTTGAGATGGAGTTTGAGCTTGAAATTGAATTTAAACCGCCTACAAATTTCAGAAGTAGCCCAATAAGTAGATTTAAATAGGACCACACGGGAGTCACCAGCAATTAAAACAAATAATTATCAAAATCTGTTCACAAATCGAAAAGTTTTGAGCTGACTACACACAAACAATACCATAGTTGAATTAAAAACCTCCTCCTTTTTTGAAGTCGGTCAAAAATGGAAAATAACAACACAAAAAACAAAAAAATCAAACACTATATAATCAATCTATCTAAACCAATTGAAGTTTCTGAAGCGAAAAAAAGCAGTTCTTAAAATATATAAATAATAAATAAATAGGTCGATAGTGAGTTGCATATTTCTTAAACATATGGTTCAAAGGTGAGAAAAAGGATAACAAATCATTTTATCGTATAAAAATTAGGACACATGAAATAACTCCCTTTTTTTAAGTTAGTCAAGATAAAATAAGACGAGATATATGATTTATTTGAGACGACCATATCTTTTTAAATCACAGCCTCACACACGATGAAATATGTGGTGATATCCCAAGGGAACCTGCAATTTTCCGGGATGAAAACTGGCCCTTATGCTATTCCAGTTAGATTAATATTGTGATAATATTTTTTTTGATTAACTTTGATTTCATTGAGCTGTACGAAACGATATTACTTACAACTTAATTTTTAATCTATTAAAATGAGATTTTTAACCGACGATCCCTAAACCAAAAGAGGCACTCGACTAGTAAATATTTTCTTTTATTCCACTATAACATCGTGGGGATTTTTTTATGTCATAGCGGGCAACTGAGCTGGTGGTTCGCCTGATGGTAAACGATCACCACCGACCATGAACATTCGCAGAGGCTCTGACTTCTGAGAATGCGTTTCCTACCCGCTTTTAGGGGATAAGGATTAAGAAAGGATTGATGACTGGAAAGAAAGAATGGACTGGGAAGGGCTAGGAGAAAAAAACAGGCCTTCGGCTCCCCCACTCACCGTACGAAACACAATAGCAAGCTATTATTGCACGCCTGTTTCCTGTGGAGGTGTGGTACTTCCCCGCTGCGAGCTGGTCCAATTCGTGCCAAAACATGCTCGACTCTCACAATAACAATTCAAACAAATGGCGTGATTTTGTGTTCAATTGATATTTTAACAAATTAGAAGAGAAAGAATTGAGAAACAAACTCGAATATAGACAGATAGATATTCAATTAGTCAAATAGCACATTTGAATCGGCATAACATAGTATAAACATTTACCCGAAATCTGGAGTCTCTTTCCCGAGTTTGTCAGTGACTTCTATTGTAGAAAATATTTTCACCAAAATTCTACGTATTTATTGCGATATTGTATTCACATTGAAATATAGCTATGAATAAAATTTTAGTTATTTACATTTGACAAAAATTTTGCTAAAAGCACTATATATAATATGATATCGTTAAATAATATTCATTTCGATCTAAGACTATAACTACTTGGTGTTGCCATAAATAATTGGGTCACATCCCCTCCCCCTCCCCTCTGTCAATCCCCCGTAATAGCTCTTATTGTTGAAACGACGCGTGGAAATAAATGTCCCATATATATCTAATATCATACCATTTTTATATTTCTTGGCCCAAATACTTACACTATTATAATGTCATGAGATTTATTTAAACCCTATAAACCTTCTATTCAGATATTCTCATTTTAATGTCGGGAAATGCAGTTAGTTATAAGGGCATTGAAAATCGTTCCGATTAGCTGTAATAAAGAAATAAATTGCACAAATTTTAACTACAGAAAATATATTTTGTTTACTAAAAAGACAGAGACAGAGACACAAGCACGCGCCGATTCAATGCGCCTAATTCTCTAGTACTGCGCGCGCGGCGGACCGATCATAGTTCGGTGACTCATCGTAACGTTACCGGGCGTTACACTTTTTCATGAGTGACTCCGAGCCGCAACCTAATTTAAGACGATGTCACGTCAAAAACAACAATTTAAGCACACCTATAGCTGATTAAGTAAGGGCAAACGTTGAAAAATGATGTCCAATATAACAATAGATCATACGCAACGCGATTCGTTCTGTTTCCCTTTGTGACAGTGATGAATTGCTTCTATCGGATAAGGGCTAAGGGCTATGACGGATCAATTAGCATGATCATGATCTAATTTTTAGTTTTATAGCATTGAAATGCTTTATAAATGAGAAATTTTGAAAGAATAGCAAAAAATTCGAAAAAAATTCCTAACCTAACCGTAGCAACCGTTGCTACGGTTAGGCAAGAAACGCAAGTTCGAATCCTGCCTCGTGATTGAATTTTTTCTATTCTTTCAAAATTTCTCATGATCATGATCTCTCAAATTTACATCCAAGTATACTTTGTGTTGATGATAAATTCTAAAGCAATTCTTAGTCATACTTTCGGCTTTAAAAGATCTAAGATGTAACTTTTCACTACACTCAATAATACATACACAAAGCACGATACAACACGGTATATAACGCTCTATACAAACATACAACACGCTGCAACACGCTTCCCAACACTCTATACATACACATAACACGCTACTACACTTTTTATAACAATCTAGAAAAACACATAGCACGCTGCGACAAATTCACCACAATTAATACATACGCATTACTACAGCACGACATATAACACTATACAAACATACAACACGCTGCAACACGCCTCACCACACTCAATACATACACACAACACGCTACAACACGCAACCACACACAACACACGCTATCATTGCTCAAACTCAATTCAATCTGTCATCTTAGACGTTAAGAAACACAGTCACGTGAATGCCTTATCAGCTTTATTCAGATACGGGTGAATATCAATACAGTGTTTGACAGATGTCTTACCGTACAATACATATTTTCCTATCGACTTAGGGACACGTAAAAAAGGTATTTGGGACATATTTATTGCCCGAATCGCGTATAATTTGGAAGCGGTTTTATTAACAAAAGCATATTATTATAACTCACTTGTCTCTTGTTTCTCACAATTTTAATCCTACTATCCTACTAATATCATAAATGCGAAAGTTTGTAAGGATGTGTGTGTGTTTGTTGCTCTTTCACGCAAAAACTACTAGAATAACAGCTGGACAACTAGAATAACATACTTTTTATCCCGATATTCCTACGGGATATGAACTTAGGGCGAAACCACTCGCTCAGGTGCCCGCTACGCCCACTACTATTTTAACAATAACAATGGTTTATTCCGTTTAACAATGGCTAAACCATGGAAGACATCACGTATGTACTTTGTACTTTAATTGAAATTTGTATGCAATATGTTTATAAACATTCTTACAACACGAGAAGTTGATCTGTCGCATTAGAAAAGTTATTGGGGCTTTAATAAGAATCTTCTGTTCCTAACAAACGTCTGTTAACACTACGAAACAGAATTAGCGTATTTCACACGTAATGACGTCACTGGGAATGAACATTGTTATAAATACCCAACTAAAACTTTATTGTGGTAGTCGGGCACGCTTCGGCACGAATTGCTCGCACCGGGGAAGTACCACACTCCCGCAGAAGACCGGTGTGAAATAGCATAATGCTGTGTTTCGTTCGGTGAGTGGGGGAGACGGAGGTCCATATCCCTTTCCTTACCCTTCCTATGCCTTTCCTACATTCCTTTAATCAATCCTTTCCTAATCCCTTTCCAATTTTAAGTCGGCAATCCATTTGTAGAGACGTAAGGTCTGCAAACGACCTTATGCCTCTCCAAATGTTCATAGGCGGTGGTATCGCTTGCCATCAGGCGACCCACCAGTTCCATTGCCGAGGGTGATATAAAAAAAAACTAAAACTAATATAGCTCACAGTAATGTTGCATAAAATAGTTCACTCAATCGTCACGGGACCAAGCCAATCATGTGATGCATTGATTTGAATAAGTATAGGCTAGACTATTGCTATGTTCTATTTTAATTTATTCGTTATTTATGTCCTTGAAATAAATTTTCTTTATTTATTTCAGTGGTTTAGTTTGCTTTTTATATTTAAATAGTTTTAGTTATACTATTTTACTTATATATCCGCCTATATGTTATTCCAGTTGTCCAGCTGTGTACGTACCAAATTTCATTGCAGTCGGTTCAGTAGTTTTTGCGTGAAAGAACAACAAACACACACACATCGTTACAAACTTTCGCATTTATAATATTAGTAGGATTACACAGTAAAATCTCTAATTTAATCTCAAATTTTTAACAAATTGTTAATCCGTTTGTTGGCCAATTTTTTTTATATTAACTGCCGTAAGTTATGATTTATAAATTACCTATTTCCCGAAATTAAAAAATGCTAACCTATTTTTTATTTTATTTTATATTAGTTCAAAATATAACCCGCTTAATAGATTAATATTATATACGGTATCCCTGTGATAATATATTAGTTAATGCCGCATTATTTATGTAAGATTAACCTTTGTGAAGTCTGTTTAAATTTAATTCAGGCTAGGCGTGCAAACACAACGATAAGCTAAGCGCAGAGTAAACAAACTAACGAAATAAAAGAACGCAAGCGCAAATAAATGTTATCCAATATTTCAGAAGAAAATACTCAACTCTCTTTTTTATGTCATCGTCAGCAATGGAGCTGGTGAGTGGCATGATGGTTAGCGCTACCACCGCCCATAAACATTTGGAGAGGCGTAATCTACTAATATTTTAAACCCCAAAGTTTGTAAGTATGGATGGACATATGTATGTATGGATGTTTATCACTCTTTCAAGCAAAAATTACTGCACCGATTGCAATAAAATTTGGTATGTAGACAACTGGACAACTTTAATAACATAGGCAACTTTTTATACCGATATTCCTACGGGATACAGACGTACTCAGGTGGAATCGCGGTTCCCAGCTAGCTTACAATCTTACCTCCTTGGAATAATCGAACATATAAAATTCTCGTGTTACAGTTTTCGTAGCCAAACTCCTCCGAAACGGCTGGACCGATTCTTACGAAATTTTATGAGCATATTGGGTATGTGTGAGAATCGGCCAACATCTATTTTTCACACCCCTTAATGATAAGAGTAAGGCAGAACAGCGTTTGCCGGGTCAGCTAGTAACATATATTATTCTAAGATACCCTCACTCGCAGTACAAAACCAAGCTAAACTATCGGAAATAGTTGACCCAAAGTTGCCATTGTATGGATACATAAAGACATATATTTAGCGCGGACCAGAATAATTTCATTTCTTCCGCAACTAACTCTTGCCTCAAACTAATATATGTACCCAATATCCGACCCGCATGAAGTCAAATTTATGTGAATGTGTATAATATACCTATTTTAACCGACAGTCCTAAAAGTAAGATGGTTTGCAATTCGAGTACATTTTTGCTTTTGTTACTCGAAAGCTCATTGGGTTTTCTATCGATTTTGTGTGATTCTTTTTGTGGATTTTATAGGAAATTGTATGCTGGTCTCATTTTAGGATCTGGATTGACTCCTATCCGGGACGTTGATGGCGTATTATTGGAGAGATTATTTATTTATTTTTAAAAAAAGTACCTTACAGCTAAACATACAAAAAATAGTTCCTTTTACAAATAGGTACGCCAATAACAAGATACATCATTAACTATTCGATACAGCGTGTGAAAAAAACGAAAAAACAATAAACAACTAAAATAAAAGAAATCGAAAAATAAGATTCCAAGTGAAGGTCTGACATACCCGATATAATTGCAGTATAAGTGAGTGTAAGTGAGTGAGTTTGTGTTGAGTGAGTTAGTGTGTATGTGTGAGTGCGTAAGTGAGTATATGTATGTACGTGTAGTGATTCTGTGTTTTCTATATTTCCTGACGGACGATATATTATACGATAATAACACGGTTTTATCTGAGAATTTTAAAATTATCAAATGTTTAATTGCCTTTTCTTTGTTAAGATAATCATAATAAATTTACAAAACAGACAGGTTTTACGTGCATGTTCCCCTTCTCAGAGGATATGCGGGATAAAACTATTTGAAATCTGTCTCGAATCTCAAACAATCTTTCAATCAAATTGCATCCAAATCAGACAACAGTTCCTGTGATTAGCGCGTTCAAACAAACAAAATCTTCAACTTTAGATTATACTGCAAACTTCTCTCTCTGCGCTACACATTCGGTACAACAAAAGAAAGAGATATAAACTACCATTTGCGTACATCCATGGTAACGATGAAAGAGATTCAGCCCCCCAACACAGGAGAACCTAGTCTGGAGTTCTATACTGTATTATTATAATGTTTGCTGCTTTTTCGTTTTAGTTTTTGTCTGAAAACATACATACGTCGTTTATTATTAAAACATAACCCGACGTTTCGGACACCTAAATAATATAAATAATAAATCACGATCAAAATCCGTTAACTAGTCATTAATTTCTAAACAGTCAGGTTGAAAAAGCCGCCTTTTTTAGTCAACAGAAAACTATATAGATACCACACTAGATTTCCTTAAAAGTTACGACAACGCAAAATGTTTCGTAAAATACGAATCTCTTACAGTTCCGACAGAATTTTCTCTTTGTATCCAACTTTTGCAGGGAACATTGACTTGAAATAAAGCACTTTATCATATTGAAAACTCAATGTTTTTCTGTTTGATTCAGACTTGACCCATTTATGTCTAGATTCTGCAGTCACAATATAGCTTGATAGCTGTTCTTCCTACAAATTTCAATACCCTGTTTACATGAAAGTTTTTACTATAAAAGTAGCTATTTCTTTCTCGAGAGTGCTATTTATATTGAAGGAAGGAAGATCTTTTCAGTTGTTTTGACGTAACGTCAGACGGCGGCAGATTGAGAAATAAAGCAAAATTTGCTTTAATTTTTATGTTTACGATTTGTTGAAGTACAAAATTTATACTCAAATTATGTTGGAGTAGCTGCGCCCGGCAGTTTCACCCGCGTAAGTCCGTATCCCGTAGGAATATCGGGATAAAAAGTTGCCTATATGTTATTCCAGTTGTCCAGATGACTACGTACCAAATTTCATTGCAATCGGTTCAGTAGTCTTTGCGTGAAAGAGTAACAAACACACACACTTCCTTACAAACTTTCGCATTTATAATATTAGTAGGATAGGATGATATAAATTTTATCAATATCGCTCTAAAATTGTCGTTTTTACTATATGAACAAAGTTAAAATATATGTAAGCAAACAGCAGAAATATTACCAAGATTTTAGTCTTTTAAGTTTATCAAGATACAAGAACAAAATTTGACTTCCATGTTTTTTTTGTAAATACACGACATTAATTCAGAAAGGGTCGGGTCCATCGATATAATATAGTAATCATTGAAATATATTTTCATATAAGTTGAGATAATTGTACAATATCTTAATAGATGGTGTAGAATGTAACGTAGGCATATGAAAGCGAAGAAATAGAAAAAAAAACGATTAATGAGGTGCGTACATGGGCGGCTGAGAGGGCAGAAGAGCCACAAAAAAAGACTCGACTTCGAATCGAATCAAAATCGATTTTTTTTATTTTTCTTTTATAAAGCATTCTAATGCCATTCAAAAACTATTTAAAAAAAACCTTTTACCCATCCATTCATATGTATGTTCCACTTTCACTTACGTAATAGAAAACAATATAATATTGAATCTCCAAAGACCAACATTTGCTACCGGCTACCGCAGTATCACGAATAATTAATATCATCAAGTTACTGTTTACTTGACAGCAGTTGGCGCTAAATCGGCCATATTTCTAGCGATCCGGCTAAAGCTGGAATTTCCTAGGTTTGCCAAGTCGCACTAAATCTAGATTAACGGGCATTAACAGTGAGCTTCGATTGATTTGAGCATGAGGATTCCCCGAGTATTCAAATAATATAAAATAACATATCAATTCGATAACTGCCTAATAATTTTCTTTTATAATATAATTTAGAAATGATCTTAGACTTTTAGAAATTAAAAAGTGTTTAAGACCACGTCTCCCCGTGACCACGCTCGCTGCAAAGTGTTCCAAACGTCGGGTTAATAATATAATGAATAAATAAATCGCGTTTAAAATCCATTAAAAAGTTTTTAATTTCTAAATGTCTAGTACTCGCGTAAAATCAAACACAAGAAAATACTATGATCTTAGACTGTTTGCAAATCCATCTACTAATATTATAAATATGAAAGTTACTCTGTCTGTCTGTTACGCTTTCAGACCTGAACAACATAACCAATTTTGAAAAAAGTCTAGACCTTGGTAAACCCTATAGGTTACTCCTTACCATGTCGCGCGATATATGCGAAATGCGAAAACCTAGTATACTATATAGGTAGAATAATAAATAGATTGTAGTCTTACCTCAGAATGTAAATGTTTGTAAGTATGGATTTATTTAAATAATAGCTGCCAACAATTACTTGAACAAATATTGCGTTCAGAAATTTATACAAACTTTGAGAAGAAATCTACACAGATTCCATAACTATGTTTCTTAAGCAATTACAAACATATTTCCATGCACATATAATACACTAAAACACCAACGCGATACATTTATACTGGGTAATTAAAGCCCAACCGAAATTTAACAGTAAACGACCCCTAACCTAGCGTTAAATTCGCCTCGCTCCACACAAATTTGATCAACGCCTAAACCAAACTTTGTACTAAATGATTTACCTTCCGGGAATGTAGAAATAACAATCTGCGTATAATGACCAGATTGTGGAGGAAGGGGGGGATTCAATTAATTGCGGTTAACGCTTATCATGGCTGAATGGCGCTGGCTGTTTATTTTAACAGTCTAGTTTGCTATATATGCTTAAACAATTTCAAAATACGGATATTTTCTATAAGTATTATATTTTTCGAGTGTATGTTTGTTTGTTGCGCCCTAGAGCCTGAACGGCTTATCAGATTTTTATGTGAGTTTTAATAGATTCTTCTGAGTCGTGATAGTGACATTACAATAATAATGTGATGTACGGTGTAATAATAATACGGTGAAGCTTTGGAACGATTTGCCAGCTACGGTGTTCCCGAACAATTACGACATTGGGGCCTTCAGGAAAAGAGCGTATATGTCCCTGAAAGGTCGGCAAAGCACTTGTAACTCTAGTGTTGCAAGTGTTTATGGGCGGTGGTGACCACTTAACATCAGGTGGCCCACCTGCTTCTTTGCTTGCCCTGTCATAAAAAAAATGTGATTTTCAATAAAAATATGTAACAAATACCAACAAATACGATATTACGAATGTGTCCTATCACAATGGCCAGACGGGTTTCACTAAATCCTCTCCAATGTTTAAGATAAGGCCGAGACAATGTTACAAGTGATACACTGGTATCGTTGTTATTGACATAGTATCCTTGGATTTGTTGGATTTAACAGTTATAGGAAACTGTATGTGCCGTCCGTATCCCGTAGGAATATTACTTATTACTAATAACTTTACTTTACTAATATTATAAATGCGAAAGCTTGCAAGGATGTGTGAGTGTTTGTTGCTCTTTCACGCAAAAACTACAGAACCAATTGCAATGAAATTTAGTACGTAGATAGCTGGACAACTGGAATAACATATAGGCAACTTTTTATCCCGATATTCCTAAGGAATACGGCCTTACGCGGGTGAAACCGCGGGGCGCAGATAGTTATTTATATACACAAAAACAAAATACGTTCTGATTGGGTCTGTGTTTAATTCGATTTTGTTCAACCGATTAACGTGATTCGTTTTGTCCTTGATAGTTGATAGTGAAATTATTGTCATTTCGACCCATTTAAAAAAACAGAGTGTGTGGGGCATACACATCCCCACAGCTAGGACATTGGTGACATTTTTTTAGAAAATCATTACTTTTTTGCTACAAACATGTCATGTCGAAGTAATGGTTTTTTTAATAAATAACTTTTAAAATACATGAAACTTCTTACTGAGTTTCCAATTTCATGCTTCAAGCATTATTGATTTGTTTAAATGTCACATATATAAATAGACGGCGGGGTGAACGTTTAATATATAGCGTTAGCGTGATATAAATTTAGTCAAGGGTACAACAAAGTTCGTCCTGTGACACTCAACTCATTACTTTGAGATTTAAAGTTATTTTTTATTATTTTTGATAGGGAAGCGCTTGACTACCATCTCGCCTGGTAAGCGTAGATGTAGTCTCAGATGGAACGCGCTTCCCTAGAAGATACCTGTTCACTCTACCTACCTGCTTATCATATATGTTATTTGAAAAACTGCATAAGAGCACTAAATTTTTATAGGCTCTCTGGCTGTTGGAATCAGCTCTAAACAATGAAGTGTAGAAACTGAAAACTCGCAATACGTACTGTTAATAGGTAATCCTTTATAAATATTGTCATGTAAACAACAAACTGTCAAACAGATGGTTACGGCACGAATTGAATGATATGATGATATGATATGATATATTTCGAGTGACGTCACCGAAACAGCTAAAAATATTATGAAAGAAAGATAGAAAGAAAATACTTTTAATCACAAATGCAACAAAAAAAAAGCTTACAATTAATACATTTTGAGAACAATAAAAAAATAAAAATAAAAATTACATTTTTTTACATTTGGATAGTATTTGTGATAGGTGGATAAAGGAATAGACAATATTAACAATTCATAATATATACATAAAAAATTACCTGTACATACATAAGATAAAGAATTAGTAAGTTTTGATTAAAAGGAAAAAAAACAACATATTATGTATCTATATATAAAAACGAAATAAACATACACATATAAATATACATAATGATATGAGCGTATTATATTTAGCGCTATTAGGGCTGGTTGAGAAATTATGATGTTTTAATTGTGCAATAAGCTATAGGGGTGTTACAATACGAAAAGACAAAGTAATGTTATAGTAAGACTACTCTAATAGGTGGTGGAAACCCCTCAGGCCTATGAATTACATAGTATTGTGATGAAAATAATAAATAGAAATACATTTCAGATACATTAATCCATACGGTTTCTCGTCGAATAATAAAATGGAAATTTAAAACGAGCTATGTGACTCCATCAAGTGCACTTTGTCCCCTACTAAGGTTTCAACGCAATTAATGTTGAGAAAAATCCTTCAATTTTATATGTATGCAAGTTGCCCTAGTTCGTCCAGTCAGTTTTCATTTAAAACTAATAGTTGTTTTTATCTTATATACAGACTGTCCCGCCGAAAGTGTACTTTGCTCAACTTATCCTACTTATATTATAAATGCGAAAGTTTGTAAGGATGTGTGCGCGTTTGTTGCTCTTTCACGCAAAAACTACTGAACCGATTGCAATGAACTTTGGTACGTAGACAGCTGGACAACTGGAACAACATATAGGCAACTTTTTATCCCGATATTCCTACGGGATACGGACTTACGCGGGTAAAACCGCAGGGCGCAGCTAAAATAGAATAAAATAAGATAATATTTTCGTTATTATATAGTTACAGAAGGCTTATAGTACGGGTGTTTCGCGGAGTCGATATTCGTATGCTGACAGTTGACTTATATCCGCAATAAGGAACACATTCTTTAACTTTCTATGCGATAAATGGATAGTAAATAATTAATCAATGAAATAATAAGAGTGTATATATAAAACGTCTATACACACAATCGACGTAAAATTATAACTGTTTACTAATTATATAATTATTATAATATATAATAATATTAAGACTGGTCCGATTTGAAAAATCCTTTCAATGTTAGATAGCCCTTTTATCGAGGAAGCCTTTACGCTATATAATAAGCTACTACATGATAAAACTGCGGGGTACAGTTAGTTAATACATAAATGTAGATTTATGCGTAGTAACTAATAATACTATGTACGACTTACTCGAATGGATAGTCCAACCACCCAGTCAAAAACCCAAGTATATATAGCATGGTATAGTATAGCGCATCCCATACTAGTGTTACCTTACCCAACTCACAAACACATCACGTAACGCCGCGGTATCGGGGAATGCTTGTTGACGAATGCCCTCTTCGTTTCACCACACACCTGCATCTCTCGCTTGATTGTAACGCATTTTTCTTGTATTGTGCCCTGAACTCCCAATCTTCACAGCTTTGCGGAGGTTATTTATTAAAGGGTTGCCTGGTAGAGATCGCTACCTAGCGATACGTACC